>NC_060207.1:230960000-231012500 GCF_021130785.1 Homalodisca vitripennis
ACTTTCAAGCAGTGAATGAAGTTGATCCTGTGTCAGCGCGGGAATTTCAGACTAAAGCAATATTTTGTCGCTGAACACATTTTGTGGCGTAACGAACTGATATATTCCGTGACTGAAATACCACAAGTAGTCTTTCTGACGGCTTTATATGTAGTGGACAATCCTATTACTGCATTTATATTGAAAAGGTGTAACAGTTTGTGACGTAACGAACTGATATTCTACATGAGTAAAATATCTCAATTAGTAAGACATATGACGGCGTTATATGTAGTGGACAACCATATCACTGCATTTCTGTAGAAAAGGAGTAACAGTTTGTGACGTAACGAACTGATATTCTACATGAGTAAAATATCTCAATTAGTAAGATATGACGGCGTTATATGTAGTGGACAACCATATCACTGCATTTCTGTAGAAAAGGAGTAATAGTTTGTGACGTAACGAACTGATATTCTACATGAGTAAAATATCTCAATTAGTAAGATATGACGGCGTTATATGTAGTGGACAACCATATCACTGCAATTTCTGTAGAAAAGGAGTAACAGTTTGTGACGTAACGAACTGATATTCTAAATGAGTAAAATATCTCAATTAGTAAGATATGACGGCGTTATATGTAGTGGACAACCATATCACTGCATTTCTGTAGAAAAGGAGTAATAGTTTGTGACGTAACGAACTGATATTCTACATGAGTAAAATATCTCAATTAGTAAGATATGACGGCGTTATATGTAGTGGACAACCATATCACTGCATTTCTTTAGAAAAGGAGTAACAGTTTGTGACGTAACGAACTGATATTCTACATGAGTAAAATATCTCAATGGTTAAGATATGACGGCGTTATATGTAGTGGACAAACCATATCACTGCATTTCTGTAGGAAAAGGAGTAATAATATTTTGAGATCACGAACTTGTATCTTCATAACTAAAATACCTCAAGTAGTCCTATATGACGGCTTGATATATATCCGTGACTAAAAAAACACGAGTAGTTTTCCGACAGTGCTATATGTATTGGTACCTCTAGAAGAATATTCTTATAGAAAAGGAGTAACAATTTGTGACGTAATGAACTGATATCTTCAATGACTAAAATACCTGTAGTCGTCCTATATGACGGCGTTAAATGCAGTGGACAACCCTATAACTGCAATCCTATAGAAAAGGAGTAACAAATTGTGACGTAGTGAACTGATATCTTCAATGACTAAATTACCTCTAGTTGTACTGTAACGCGGCCTTGCATGTAGTGGTCAACCTTATAACTGCATCCTTACAGAAATGGAATAACGAAATTATGAATATTGTGAGGTATTGTTGTAAAATACCTCTACTAGTCTTATATGATGGTGTTATATGTAAATCTTTCATTGCATTATTATTGTCATAATAATTTGGACTTTTTACTGCAATTAATTTATTTCTACATAAAAAAGTTAATATGATATATTCGATTAAATACTTAAAATAAATTACATAAACAATTTGAAGGAGTTTTTGTATTGATTTTTTACTCACAAGATAAGCCTCGTGATATTCGTACTACTCATATGTATATATTACTTGCAGCAATCTATTTTGAGATGTTGTAAAGTATATGATCCTTCTGTTTATGATTAATTTTGCGTTATAGTATATGTAAGGTGTTAGAGTGTATGGTGCACAAATCGAATGTAAGAAAGTAGTTTTACTTAGAATAAGGAACTGAATGATTTCTCGTGAGAGAAGTTGTAAAATCTTTGCATGAAGTTTTAAGTATAGATTATGCTTAGTTTTTTCATTTTGAGTTAAGTTTCATAGTTCTTAAATGTAAATTTATTTTATGCACAGCTTACATAACCAACTAACTGTGTTAGTCACTTATTATACATAATTTTGAAGATATTTCGTAAACCAAATACATCGGCTAAAACGTAACCTAATTAATCTATCAACGTTTAAATAAGACTATGTTATGGTAAATGAAGCAGGGAAGACAAATATGTTATTTTCGTATTAACTTTGATAGTAGTTCCACTTACCCAGATATTAGTTCGTGTTTTCCGCTTACACTTTCGAGTCTCCAGATCTTCCACCCATATATCCGCCAGGTGATAAGACCTCAGAGGGGTACTTGCAATGTAGCAGGTGGTCTAATACATCGGTTGCTTGATGTCCTCACTCAAGTGTAATGGGGTTAAGTGCTATGTAAGACTCCTCTTAGGGACTTGTGTCATGTATTGGCTGCCAATATTTTTGTTTACATTTTGGGTGCATCGAATTTCTTATGCATACAGCTACAGCAACCAAGAACTGAAGTTTGTCTACTAGTATTAGTCTTAGGCCTTCTGTAACTACACTGCAGATACCGTTTAGTGGTTGGCTCATGTATATATGTTTACCATATAGAACACGCGTATTCTGTTCTCTCTGTAGCCGCTAGGGGCGGTAGTATCGCGGCCATTTTGATCTTAGGCAGGGCGATTCTCCGCTAGTGGATACCCAGGGCGTACTAGGGAGAGGTTACTGTAGCTCTTTATTAAAGTGAACTACTCCTGATTTGTTTAAAACACATAAACCGAACTACTAATTTGTTTATTAGTGAAATAAATGTAAAATTGATTAACTTACTGCATCATTTAGTAGAACTATTTGAAGCTCATCGTATTAATCATGTAAATTGAATTTCAGCACAGTTAATTCCTATTGCTGTTTACTACTAGAATTTGTACTGACTAGATTTCAACAAAGACTAAAAAACAAATTGATAAGACCTTTTTAGCTAACAAAGCCGTATCTTAATCTAATCCTAGAATTAGTCCGTATAATGAATGAAATTTAACAATGACCAACGGTAAAACATAACGTACACTGAGATATTGAAAAACAATAGTATTCTGTTTCTAAGATATTTAGAAACATTATATTGAAAAATGTATATTTATTATCTCAGTTATCATGAAACGTAGGATTTCCATTTAAGATTTTTGTTTATGACAGTGAAAATGAAGTTAATATTTCGGAAATTACTAGATGGTAGTAAAAATGGTACTGAAAAACTTTATTATAAAACGAGTAGTAGTACAGAGAAGCTATAGTAAAGAAAGAAAAAAAAAAAAAAAAATAAATATATATATACAGGGTGATTCATGAAGTTCTCCCCCCACTTCTACAGCACATTTTACTAGTAAAAATAATGAAAAAATGTTATATAAACATAGGGTCCGAAAACGCTTCGTTAGCGAGTTACAGCTAGCGAAAGATTTCACCTGAATTCCTGGGTAAAGAGTAAAATAAAGCCATACTGAACTTTTGGAAAGGTTAATTAAGTAAGAAATATCGTGGATTCTTATGTATTTTTACCTGATAAAGCTAATAAAATAGGTTTCAGAACTGTACCTGTAGTAGTTTTTGAGGGATTCAGGGTTAAATGCAAAAAATTGTGAGCACGAAACAATGTTTTTTTAAGTTTGATGTACAATAACTTTGTTAAATTGGTAATAAATACATAAAATCAACAAACATTAATTGTAGAGAATTTAATTCTGAGAAAATTGATATAATCAAAGTCTAAAATAAAACAGAAATAAGTACCAAAAAAATCGATTTTATTCAGTATAATACATTACTAGTTTTAAGCAAAATTAATCAGGTTGGGCCAACCGTACGCACCTTTTTATAATAGATGTTCGAAAATGAGGCCATCATTATCAATACATTTTGCAGCACGTTTATGTATTGCTTTTGTTGCGTTTCTTAATTTTTCAGGACTTCCCTGTATCTGCACAGCCGAATCCATAATACGGGCAATTAATTCATCACGAGAATTCACTTTTGTCTTGTATACCAATGTCTTTCATCCATCCCCAGATGCAATAATCCAATGGAGATAGATCTGGTGATCTTGGTGGTGGGTGAGGCCCTCCACGACCAATCCAGTGTCCAGGAAATTGATGATTTAAGTAAGCAGAAAACGGCACGTGAAAAGTGGGGAGGTGCTCCGTCATGCTGGAAGTACAAATTTTGTCTGAGATGTAAAGGAACATTCTCTCTAACACCTGCGGCAACTCTTCTTGAAGGAAAATGCAAATAGAACTCTGCATTTAGGCATCCAGGTAATATGAAGAGGTCCAATCAGCCGATTGTGCAAAAGGCCACACCAGACATTGACGCTAAATCAGTGTTGAAAGTTCTGTTCCACTACCTCATGTGGATTTTCTTCTGCCCATGAGTGTATATTCATTGTGCAAGTTATTGACACCATCCCGAGTGAATTGTGCCTCATCCGTAAACAAAATACGCTTGTAGAGTTTGATTATTAATATTCAAAAAGTTGCAAAACTCCAAGCGAAGCGGACCATCCCCTAGCTGTAGATGTTGAACCTTTTGTTTATGAAACGGTTACGACGAAATACGTCGTGTACTTACACCTGGACTGCGATGAACAGCATTAATAACAATATCATCATCAAGTTGGACAGCCCGTTCATAATTGGTTCTAGTACTTGGTAGTGATCCTGTTTCCCGAAGAGTACGAAAAGTTCCTGAAATTGTTTTGGTATCTGGAATCCTCCTATTAGGGTAACGTAGTTCATATTCTTCTACAGCAGCTCTAGCATTACCATTACAGAACCCAAAATAAAAAACCATATCAGCGTATTCCTCTGATGTAAATAAGTAAGGCGTTTTTTTTCGGCTGAATAAACAATCGAATTATAACTCACAGAAAAATTGCATTTAATAACACGATTCACAGAACCCGATCTCCTGCTGTAGCTTGCAAAAACTCACACTAATACACAGTTCTAACGTAACAGTACAGAATACCATTGTTGATCAGCTGTTATTCGTGCGTTACCAACTTAGAAATTAATAAAACAAAAAACTGCATTTCGATGATTAGTAAAACAATAATGGAAATGGTTGCTTCATTTATTTTCGAACATTTGATGTAAATTTTTATTAAAAAAAAATACAACGTAATAAAACATGATATTTTTATTTACAAAACAAATTTATTTAACAGTTGATCTTGTTTTCTCAATTTATCTCATCATTAAGGAACAAACATTTTGTTTTTGTTTTATTTTAACTAAATACCGTACGGTATTTCTTTACAGCTAGTAATGTATTATACTGAATAAAATCGATTTTTTGGTACTTATTTCTGTTTTATTTTAGACTTTGATTATATCAATTTTCTCAGAATTAAATTCTCTACAATTAATGTTTGTTGATTTTATGTATTTATTACCAATTTAACAAAGTTATTGTACATCAAACTTAAAAAAACAATTGTTTTCGTGCTCCAATTTTTTGCATTTAACCTGAATCCCTCAAAAACTACTACAGGTACAGTTCTGAAACCTATTTTATTAGCTTTATCAGGTAAAAATACATAAGGATCCACGATATTTCTTACTTAATTAACCTTTCCAAAAGTTCAGTATGGCTTTATTTTACTCTTTACCCAGGAATTCAGGCGAAATCTTTCGCTAGCTGTAAACTCGCTAACGAAGAGTTTTCGGACCTATGTTTATATAACATTTTTTCATTATTTTTACTAGTACAATGTGCTGTAGAAGTGGGGGGAGAACTTCATGAATCACCCTGTATATATATATTAATATATAAAAATTATACATATAAATTAATATATAAAAATTATATATATATATATATATTAATTAAATATATTTATTTTTTTATAGGAGAAGGCATTGGTCAAAACATAGGAAACAGACAAAAATTTAGGAGTGTTTATGATCTGAAAGGAATTAATAAAGTCTTTCCGTTGTCATGATGAAAATTTAAATAGATTAAAATTGAAAAGTCTCGAACAAGCCATTAGTTACTTCTTAAAATCTAAATACCCAAATGGTTTAAATTTAAGATCAAATTAACTTTTCCAATTTCCTTCTGTGCCATTAATGATATAAAAACTGGATCTTTGAACGTTTTAGTTGCGTATTTACATTTTTGGTTATTTTTTCTTCCTATTTGTTGTGACTCTTGTTGTTCTATTGATATTTATATTTTTGCTTCCTGAAGATGTGGGGGTATCAAATCTACAAAATATAGAACCTTTGTAATCTTTATATATATATATATATATATATATATATATATATATATATATATATATATATATATATATATTTATATATGTGTGTGTGTGTGTGTGTGTATGTATGTAGTTACCAGAATATAGCACACTTTTTATATGTAATATAGTAATTGAGTGTCTCACATCACACATATACACATATATATATATATATATATATATATATATATATATATATATATATATATATATATATATATTTGTTACCTAATGTTAAACAGCTTACAGTATCTTTAATCTATTTAATAGATAGATTATTGTTTTATTGATCAATGATTAATGGCAGACACCTATTCCGAAAAATGTTTCGTTTGATGACTACAATTATGAATTATATTTTAGGACTTAAATATTTTATGATTATTGTAATTATGTTTCAACAAAAATTAATATCTTGTTAAATTCGTTGAAAAAGTAACTACGTGTTTCATCTTTCTTAATATCTAGTTCATAATTAAGATTGCAAAAGTTTTGTTTGAGTTCGTAAGATTTCCGTCAAGATATTTTCTTTCTTTGTAATATTTCATTATATATTTTTCATTACAACTTTTTAAAAGTTAAATAAAATAAAGAAATTATAAAGCTATAACCAAATATAAAATCTGAAATAAAAAATGCTATGTACGAAAACCATTTAGCTTAATATAATAAACATTGTAAAGTATAGAACCTTAATATATATTAATATATACGTATTTTAGATTATTAAACTAAAGGGTAGTAATTTAGTCCAATATCGATGGGTACATTAGATATATAGATTTTTTAAATCATTAAAGTTTTTACAATTCAATTTTGTAAAAATGTTTTGAAATTTCATTTCGTTTTAACAAATATTTTTAATTTAAGGGATTATAAATTTATAGTTTATGATAAAGAGAGGTAAATTAGGGTCAATACATTTATGTTTGTTCACGTTAGTTTATGAAGATAATTAAGACCATAGCGATATCTCTAAAACGGAGGGACTTATGCAGTTGAATTTTTTGTGCCCTGAATCTTTATTTCTATGTGAGGAACATTATTCATTTATTATTATGGTTGTGGTGCATGTCATTGCATAGGATTCGGCTAAGCGTCAGCGAATAACGTTACAATGGTCAATGGGTAAAATGGTGGGAACGAGAAGAAACAAATTTCAAATCATCTTATCACACCTTGAAAGATTCAAACGTGTGACATAATATTAACGCATGCAGCCTTGTATCCGTTCTAACCCAACAAAATTTCATAGTGACTTGGAGTGTAGATTGTTATTATTAAACACTGATGAAAAAAATCTGAATTTATCAAGTGGCAAGAATTCAGTAAAATATTTTACAAGTAGACTTTTATTTGGTATAAGACTTATAAAAGTACGAGTTCTACGATGCTTAGTATTTTTCACCTTCTTTGTATGATCGCCTGTAAAAATAAATTATAAATTATAATTATAAATTATACGAATAAAATTTAATTATACGGATAAATTACGGAATTATACGGATAAATTATAAATTATAATTATCCGTCCCAAGATTAAAATAAGCCAAATATTTGAATTTTTTTTAATTATGCATAGACCCTCAGTGAAACCTGTTCACGCACGTGGTGTGGTGTACATTTAAACTGAGGGATTATAAATTAACATAATTCAAATCTTACCCACAACCTCACCAAAACATACAGTAATTACGTCAATTAAAGTCAGTATACGTAATTCTTGCCGTGTCAATTAAATAAAATTGATTAACATCAAAGAACTAAGTCTGTCACTTTCCAAATATCATATTTCATAAATAAAAATTAATCACTAAATTTGTTTCCAAACTTTTTTATTTCGGAAAAGACTGGACTAATCCGGACAATTAGTTTTTTTTAAGTTCAAGTAAGGTTTAAATAAAAATAGATATAGAAAATTTTCCCAGAACATTTTAGAGTATAGAATAAGTTATAATTTTTTGGAATTTATATCAATTTAGAAATAAATCTAAACTGCTGTTGACTCTTCAACTTTCTTTTATGTGTAAATTGAAGTTTGTAAGCAGACTGGAAAATGTTGTTTACATTTTAATTTTCTGAGCTATCAAATACAATTCGTTTGATCAGTACTGCAATGCAGATAACAAAGCCAAAGTTAATAGATAAATTTTATTACGGATCGAATCAGTAATTTGAAATATCTAATACAATGTAAAACTTTGCATTTGTTTTTTTCTTTGTAGATTGTTTATACATTTTGTATAAAGCTAATAAGGATTTCCTCTTTATATCGGGAGCAGATATTTTTTAACCGTAGTAGACTTCTCAGACCAAACTATGAATGTATATGTCTTCATCGGGACAGTAAGGAAAACAATATGTCTCTGTTAATATATTAGATGCAATATAATTAAACCGCCTCAAGTGCAGTATATACTTACGCCTCGAGTCCTACTTACGTATAATATTTTTGTCACCTAGACAATGAATTTAACTCAAATATGGGGCTGGAAATTCAGAGACCGGAATTAGATTGTAAGGGTTGAAAGTATAGGGTATTACCATAGTAGTTATCTGAGACTATGTATAAATTTTATTAATTGGTACAAAAAATAAAAGTCTGTAATAATGTCAGAAATATTTTAGCCGAACCAGAAATGTTCAAATACTCGCAAAACCCGATATAAGAGTAAGAAACTTTTCCTTTAATCTTATTAACCATTCGCACTGAAGTAATGTGACCGGATTTTTGCCTACTTACATTTAAAAATGTCATAAGGCAATCATAAGTGCCTATATAACTACGTAGACTATGGAGCTACCCTAAAAAATTGCGTGATAAGCCTTAAATCACAGCTAGTGTGTGTGTATATATATATATAATATATATATATATATATATACACGTATATAGTGATCCAATAGCAAACTTTTTAATTACACGTCTTAGCACCACACTTTAAATTTGAAACTTTAAGTTTTACTCAAGAATACACTTTCACATTTTTTTAAGATGGCCGCCATTTTCCAATATGGCCGCTAACATTAAAATCTCTTAAGGAACACCCTGTATTTTATGTTGTTTTTATATTCTACTCTAAAAAGTATGACATTTTTGATATTGAGAGTTTTTCAATATCTCTAATTGTTCACGTGGACTGGAATTTTGTCATCATCAGTGGCATGAACTCTTAAGTTTAATCAATGTTAGTTTTATGTGTTGTTAGTGTTTTGTTATGTGTGTAGTTTGTATGTGTTTTGATATTAGACATATTTTACGTTGAACGTTAATTACATTAATTGAACATTTTATATATATATATATATATATATATATATATATATATATATATATATATATACTTACTTTATGAATTTTTCTAAGAACATTTTACGCAAAGTCGCTGAACACGGTGTTCTATATATGAGCATATGTTTCATTACATGAACGCAACATACTTCTACAGAGCAAACTCTGGAGTAACTGGCTAAATTATAGAAATCCTTAAAGAATCTAGAATATAAAATCCCCACAGAACCTGACCTGAAAGGTCTATTATCATCTGCAAAAACTTAGTCTTGTTCCTAACTTAAGCAATTCTTTCCAGTATTCTTTAGTATGAACGTCGTGCTACATATTTGATTCTTATGTAAACTAAAGGATCCCTCGACGCAGGCAGACGTATAAACACATGAAGTAATATTAGGTGAGTAATTTACATTATTAGATGCCATGTGGACTGAACTTCTCTTTTATCGGATGTCTTGTGATAGCAACAGAAGCTATCCATGTTAACACATGTTCTGCATCACGTGGGTAGGAATTACATGCATAGCCACCAAGTGGAAGAAGAGCAGAATTATTAAAGCAATCTTTTCCACTGATTAATATTGTTGAGGATAGAATACTGCTGTAAAATGTTTTTTTTTTATTTGTATTAAAACAGGTATTTCACTATTTATGGACCATTATAAGTATGTGTAATATGTATTTAGTACTCCTTGATTTTATATTATGAAGGAAGTAAAGGGTTTATTAATTTTATCCAAGGCAGAGCGTGGCATTTTAGTTCAAATATTTTTCATAAAGCAGTTATACATTTTACAATAATCATCTGGGCTATGAAAGAATAATTTTAAAGATGCATAAAGATTATAAAAGTTGATCCATATGCACCCAATTGCTTTCCTAGGAGTTGTTTAAAACCCTTTCCGGCCCAGGCGGCAATATATTGCCGCCATAGATCGCGTCAGTGCCAGGAATATTTTGCCGTCGGTGACATACGCAAAAAGCGTCAGGCGGCAATATATAGTCGCCTTGATATTCATCGTTTTCTTAAATAAATACGACGTCAAATGATTAAAGTTTTATGTTTTTTTATTCCCTGGTATATTTTTAGATAATTAATATTAATATATATATTTTTATTTTGGAGGTCTATGCATTTTTATTTCGTAATAATTGTCACGTGACATTATCAGCTGATTCGATCTATTGTTGTTAATTCTTTATGCTTTAGTGTAATCGTACTATTGTATGCTGGATTCTTCTTCATTATTTTGTTTTGTGGTTGTAAATATTAGTAGTGTTAGTAGTTACGTGCTTAGCTATTGTATGTAGTAGTTACAATGACTGACAATTTCCGATCTCACGGTAGTGAAGTTGTAAGTAGCATATTTGTAAATAAAAAAAGTGTAAATTAATTTCAAATAAAATTGTGTAAATATTTTTTGGTAAATAGTGTTTTTAACTGTATTGAAACTGTTTATGTATCCTACAATCATCTGTTTACCAGTACATCCATAATGTGAATATTTATTTTAAGTTTCTTGCAGTGTAAGATTCAGTTGCTTTATCACCTGTTGCGAAGTACAATTATGCGTATTTATACAAAATGTGTCATAAAAAATTTATTTATGAGAGAAATAACACAAAATGTTGTATGGTTGTTCCTTTCTAAATGTAAAATATAATAAAATAGCTTCCCACGGTAAAATTATTTTTTCTTTTTTAGTTGTTTAAAAAAAAAATTAAAAAAATAAAAAACTTTTATGTAATCTATTAAAATACCATTTTTTTATTTTAAAATTCTTAAAACTACATGTATATATTTTTTTTTGTTGATAGTATTTATCTATACGAGTAATTTTGTGCAACTTTTAGGTCATTTTCTAATTTGTATGAAAAGTTATAAATTTTAATCTAAGAGACTGCAAAATCGCCAATTTTAGCCTGGCACTTTTGACTAGTCACAAGCGGATATGATATGTGAAAAAATTTTGCAACATCTCATATTTGGTCCTGGCTCTGAAAGGGTGAAACATTTCTATTAGTATTAGGAAGTTTCATGATATATAAATAAATATATTTATTGGCATATTTTTATTATCTGTTGTAGCATATAAAAATATCATCTCATGGACTTTCATATTGTTCTTCATCCCTCACATGTTAAACGTAACGTAATTTATTCCCTTTAGAGAACTAGAGATACTGCTTGTGCGTAAGGTACGAATATACCGTTATAAGTGAACACATGAGGATGATATACTTCAGGCAGAATAAATCACTAACAGTGTTTTATAAAAAATATGGATTAATACACAAGTTAAGTTTAATAAGTTTTCGGTGGTTTATCGTGAGACGTACAGAATATGTTGGGACTCTAGGCAGAAACTAAGTTACCAAGTTACCTGTGATATTCTTAAAGGTACATGTACCTCATAATACCAATAATACGTTTTGTAGGCAACACAACACAAATGTATTGTTGGTTGCTTTTAATGCACGGATAAGTGGTGTAAATCCCTATATCTAACTTGCTTTATTAATAAATATTAGTAACATTTAACTAACAAATAATATTATTTATTACCATTATATGTAAGTATGCAAGTAACACTATTTATTGACAGGTGAAGGGTGAGCATATTTTAAGCAGTAAAAGCAAGGAAATTATATTTAAAAGGTACTAAAATATTATTGTTAAGGCCGCATAATCCATTTACTAAGAAACGTAGATTTAGAAATTCAATTAAAGAAAGAGCTTTAAATGTCTCGTTGCGAAAAACTTACTGTCATCGAATTATCTTCGAACTTCAGATGTTTAAGAATAATTCGAATTCCATATTTCCATTTAACTAATTATATTATTAACACAATGAGAAACTGTTTCGTGCTATTTAACGATACGTTTTTTAAAATTACCTTTCTATACTCACAGGACTGTTCAAAATGAAAATTAAACTATAATTAATATTTTATAACTATAAAGCTCCAGTCTTAAGAAAACTGAACAGCATGATTATGCTGAAGTGTATTCTAGCATTTTCGATGACAATTCGTGAATTTTCCTAATCAATATTTTTGTATCACTGCACACAAATTTCCTCTACTTGTAAAACCTTGTATTTTAGATATATAAGTAGCCATGTATCATATATTAACAATTATGCTTAATATCTAACACAGTTTTATAATTTATTACTTACAATTAAAGCTTCTTACTACACATAATAAACTTTACTGTACTGTACTGTTTTGCTATTTTAGTATAATATTAATGATATATTAACGCCAACTAATTTGATAGGTCTTCATAGTAACGGGTAGCTGGATGTACAGTTTAGCTTGAATGAAAATTTAATAAAGGTAGACCAAATGCAAAATTACTTAAAAAAGGTCTCTATTAGTTTTTTAATTGTTCTAAAGTTTTAATTTTTCATTTCCAACAATGAAATTGTCATCAAAAGTTTTAATAATGGCACAAATATAAATAAAGGAACATTTGTGAAAATTATTATATTTTGGAAACATAAGTATATTAATAATTTGTTGTGTTATAAATGGGAGTATATTCACATAACATTTTCCAACGGTATGCTACTGTTTTATCAAAGGCACAAATAATTATCTTATATCAATCTAGACTACTAGAGTAGGCTCAAAAAACCAACCCCAAACGTTTTCTCGAATGTATAACTTTTGAATTTTTGTTTTCGACTCTTACTTATCCACTCCTTATGATTTTATCCATCTAAAATACTTTCACGATTGAATACTTTTTGTGTTTGTTATTTTTGTTCACCATTTTATTCTGCATCCACTGATGTATAATATATGTATATACGATTTTATTTTATACACAAAATAAATGATTATCTAGAGGACTGCAATGAGTTTTATGGCCATTTCAGGGCTGATGCCGCCCGGTACTTCGTTATGGTATACACCCTCTTATTGCCTGTACTAGTTCGTGTTGTAGGTTGGCTACTCTGTTTACAATATATAAATTCATCGGCAGTCTGTAGACTTACATGTGTAGGGAATGTTTAAAAGCGTTTAAGCACACGTCTTAGACGTTTGCGACAATCTTGGTGGATGTGGCAGGTTGACTGATTACACAATTGACAAATTACAACATTATTATGAGAACGCCATAAGATATACCTCAGGCAAAACTGTTACTGTTATGAAAGAGGAAATTTGGGCAACTTTTTCACAAGTCCTCGACTGATGCTGCACCGCAACATGGTATGTGCCCCATTGGCGGGGATTCATGGTGCAAGTATAACAGGGCAGCAGCAAGAGAACTTCCATGTCCTGACCACACTACCTCCTTGCCATCAGCTGTAATGGAAGTCATCAAACCTGTTTATAGAGACCTCACTGATAATAGCCTACTCAATCGCTGTTTGCACGGTATGACACAGAATTTTAATGAAGCTTTTAATCAATTGGTTTGGTGTAGGCTACCTAAAACTACATTTGTGAATGGACTAACACGAAAACTTGGAGTGTTAGATGCTGTGGTGTGTTATAATGAGGGGGCTTTGGATAAAGTCAGTGTTTTGAAAGATTTGTGTGGAGAAGCGAGACTCAACTGTTTGTTAGGCCTAAAAAGCAAGATGCGAGGCGAGTAAAAGATGCGGAAAGAGCCTTTGAGGAGCTCAAAAAGGAGGCAAGAAAGGAAAAGAGAAATATCAAAAGGAGAATGGAAGATGAAGAAATGAATGGTGCAAATTCAGAGTATGATGCAGGCCTATTTTAGTTGATTGTTGTGTGAGTAAACTTTATTTTCAATAATACCCGCTTTCCCGAAAACTTAGTTTTTATTCACATTGGTACTATTATTCACCCCAATTCTTATTCTTATCAGATCAAGCTGAAATTTCGCATAGTTGTTCTTTTTAGTGCACTTATCAAAAATAAGAAGGGGTTTAAAAAATTCTAATTAGTTTATATTTCTTTTTGTATGCAATTGCTTTGCAAAATTTTGACTCTCCTATAAATATTTCCATTTTTTAAATTTTGTATGTTAACGAAATTCCGTCCTATTATTGCTAGTAAATGTGTACAGTACAAGCTGTAAAAGTTTCAGCAACATTGGGTAACTTTAAAAAGTTATGTTTACCTAAAAAGTGCTGATTTAACATGGTAAAGATAGAGTGTCCTGTGCCACCCATAGTTTTAAATAAATGCTGCCAACCATACGGAAGGTCATAGTTAGGACTTCTGAATTATATTCATTACATTGAATCCTCCACTCCATTAACGCTATTACATGCTACTTGTGATTCACTATTTAACCCTTCCACGATTTACAATAATTGTAATTTGTCTTATTTGTGTTAGTTAGAACAACCTACAAAAAAGTTAAATTTTCTTGATAATATATCGCTTTTACAAGGCGTTGGGACTCAAGCAGTACACTGTATCCTCATTCACAAAAAGTTACCAGTTTATTAAAATAATCCACAGTTATTTTTAACTTCACTTTTATAAATGTATTACATCAGGAAACAGATGTTGAAAAGTAGTGAAATATGTATTTATTGAAAAAACTCAAATATATTTACCATTTGAAAAGGTATTAAAGTTAAGAGTCAACTCAAATCATGGAGGCAAAAGGACGGTTTAATTTCAATTACACCAAGTTGCTGTGCACAAGTTTCAATAGTTTATGATATTGTCGAATCCACTTTAGCTAAGCTTCTTAATAATATTGCTAATATCATACACCAACCCTTTAGGATGTCATACATCAATTTTATCAATATCAGTAACGTAGCTTCTACATATTTGTAAACAACTTAAGATAAAAGAGAGTATTAAATTATAAACTCCTGTAACTAATAAAATATTTGATAATATTTTAAAATTAAACCTTGACATTAACTGAACTATGAACTAGTTCTGAATATTTCTAGTTATGAACTAATAGTGATGTTGCAGATTAATATAAGCTACAATAAAACCATTTATATTATTGAATGAAAATAATGTAGAAATTTTTAATTTCGAAACAACAGTTCAAAACATGTATATGAAAACAAGCAATTTCAAATTAAATTTTTAAGACAGGTTAACAATATATACTCAATATTAGACAATGTATTAATAAAACCCATACAATGGAAATAATATGGACACCAACAGATGAATGTAAAATAATTTTTACATATTAATTTTATTTCCCTACTAGTTTTATTCATTTACATATTCTCATTTGCAATCACTGTCATGATAAAAATTCAAAAAGATTTTTGGACTCCTAGAATTTCCAAATAAATTTTTACAATTTTTGATGTGCTTTACATATTAAGTTTGCAACATAATCAAAGTATTATACACAACACCATAACTGCCGTAGACTAAGTAAAGTGGAGAGGCATCAATTTCATATACCTTGGATGAGTTTTTAAGGTCTGAAATAACAAAATATTCGAGATGGAGAAGTTTCGGACTTTTGTAAAAAATTGTACTTCGAAAATTTCTCAGAATACACTGCTCAACAATTTTGAAAAAAAGTTTATATGTGATTATAGTTGTTTAAAACATTAGTTAATGTGAACAACTTTATCTGTTTATATTTTTCTGATATCTCTTTAGAGTCAAGACGGCGGTAACAAAGTTTTTACAATAAATGCTTAAATCTCAGTTACTATGCCTCGTAGAAAAAAGGGGTTTTCTAAAAGTGATTTCTACATAATATTGGACGTACAAAATTTTAAATATTATGACATGGATTTGCGGATATAATTTCAACACGGAAACTGCGATAAATGATTATAGATTGAGGATAATTTTCATATAGAAATGGTATTTTATAATTATACCTGACAATCTTTAGTGAGTTCCTGCCAATTTAAAGGTTAAAGTTTGGTCATTACATTCATGCAAGTTTTATATTTCATACTAGTTATTTGAAATGACGCCTATTTTCGCAATTCTTAATACATAATGAAGTTGCAAGATAATGTATGTGGAAATTTTCGATTTTTTGTATCTCAAAGGTTATTTAGATGTTGGTGTATACACCTTTAAAAAAGTGTACTACGTTAAATAATTATTTTTGTACATTTTTAAAATAATTATTTCAGAAAAATTTTGTATGCACACAAATATTGTTTTTTGACAACATTACATATGATAAAGTTTAAAAATATTCGTTTTAAAATTATATAAAAATCCGGATCTTTAGAGTAGATATAATATAATTTTGATTGTTAAAATTACGTCTTTAAACTATACCCATCTTCAGTTAGATGAATCCAGATTACTGCCGCACTTGAAATTTACCTTTCTTACAAATAAGCCAAAAGGAACAGTAAAAATTAATAAACCAGCAGGTTTACTGTGCAAAACTGTATGAAATATAAGTTTGTATCATAATAGGCTTTTTCAACTCCCCCTCTCCATTTATATTATGTTTTATACTCCCCAAAAATCCGATTGTACATTTAATATTAGTCTCATAGCACCTTAAAAATATTTAGGTAACATTGTAGAGTTTAATATATTGCAATTAAGAGTTTGATATATAAATGTATAGATCATGAAAACGCTTTGCTGCACGACCTCATTTACCGTGATGAAACAACAAATTGTATCAAAATAATATCTTGTACTGGTTTCTGATCCAGAGTTAACTTTACGGCCACTACATTGCTGACTGTGTTCCGGTACTAAAACATTTTACGGCAATCCAAAGTAATAATATTTGATTGTTCCACTTCAATGGCTGAAGTGAAGTTTATAAATTCACTCGTAAAATACGTTTAACGAATTAATTTTACAAAACTATTTTAGCAAAAATAGTAAATAATGCAAAAATAACGATATTTGGAATGATTTTATAAAAAACTACATAACAAATGTACAGTAAAAAATAAACTATGGTTAGAATATATTTGTGTTTGGTTGAATACATAAATACGAGCAAACATGTAGTAAAATTATACATCATAATTTTATAGTATTTTTATTTAAAGTTAAAGGAGAAACGGCTCACCGAATTATGGCTTATGGCGTTATCTATTTTAACATGAATTCCCAATTTATTTGGAAAAACCATTTTTCTAATGAGGAAACATTGTTCGTAATAAACGAACCCGTTTTAATAGCATTATGTGGGCTGCATGGGAATTATACTTAGGTTTTCTATTTCAAATAATTAATATAAAGTATTTTAATATAGCTGACTAATAAATATTATTGATGGTTGAAACCTTTGGTGAGATGGAGTATTTTTACTTTTTAAAAAACTCATACTTTCTCGTATCTCAGTTTGAATGGCCGATCGTAGGGATATTAACACATTGGTGTAGCAATTACTTATATTTTCTCTGATTATATTGTTAGGGATGAAATGTAACTTGAAAAACTTGAGCATCTGAAAGTGGTTGAATATTTGAAAGCATTGAGTCTCTAAGAGTAGAGATATCGATCATGTCTGTTGTGAGCTATTATGGGAATTTGACTTCAATTAAATATTTCATAAATGATTATTCATTTTTCATTATCACTCACTATGAATAATGAAGAAATGAATTATGTCAAAAATTCAACTCGTCACGTAATTTAATATATCATTTAAGTTTCTTTCGCTGAAAATGTATTTTAAATCTTAGCTATTTGTAATTTGTGCCACTTTGTGTTTAGATAATACTTTTACCTAGCACTAATTAACTTATGAAAGAGGACCCAGCCCATTTTATTTTCTGTATCCGAAATTGTATTTTTTAATGCGATATGCTTTTTGGGTATAATAAAAAAACATCGTAAATAATTCTTTTCAGAAGTGATCTCAGAAAATGCTTTTAATTTTTTCACATTAACAACAGTCGTATAGGTTATTCATTTTCGTGATAAATGTGCGTTTCTCCCTAAACTATTTACTTCTAAAAATGAGACAAGTATATATATATATATATATATATATATATATATATATATATATATATATATATATATATATACATTCGCTGCAACCCAATAAAACTTACAGTGAATATACTTACGTGTTTTGACATACTTATTTTACAGTTAACATTTTATCAATACAGCGGTGAAGTCTAATTTCTTATATCAAGTCAAAAGTAAACTCATATACGATGTTGTTGAGAGAGGAAACCCGTTGCAAAGAATGTTCTCTGTGTTGGTGAAGATTATTTTACTATTTATGTTAAAATTATTAATGGCTATGGAAACATGATGTCTAAAGTGTTTAACAGTAAGGTATGGTAAAATGTATTGAACTGGGTTTAGGCAACAACTGTTGATCACATTTGCGATGGGTCCGTTCATATTGGGGTCCCTAATCATGACGTCATTCATAAGAGAGGACACGTAACAATAAATGAAGGTATTAATTTCCAAGTAATATTGCTGCTATTGAAATGTACCAGTATGTATGTAATTTATGTGTTTATATGTGCCTTATATGTTAAAAAAATCATGACGAAATGCAAAATTTATAAAAGGTATTCAGATGCAAAGTAAATATTGAGATATATTCCATACAACACTTATAAAATTATAAACTCAGATGAATTAACTCCTATACAATTGTAGGTTTGAAGAAAGGCTGTCGCTTGTAGCTAAGTAATATATAATAATTGTCTTTTCCAGTGACCAATTCACTAAAATAAAAAATGTATTGTTTTGGGGTATTATAACATAACTAAGATAATAATACAAACTTATCATTAAAACACTTAAACGTATTATTATTGATCAGTGACCCAATAAAGAAATTACATCGCTGGCTAATAGGTGCTGATGAGATTTACATTTTGATGTTCACTTCGTAATATTAGGAAGGAATAAAGTCATTACTGAAACGATAATGTTCCTGTTAAACAAGATTTTCATATCTCACAGTTGGAATTGTAAGAATGCCATTAGCGGGAACAATTTGACTAAGTGTGTCATCTTGTCTCCTCTGCTATAATTGGATGTACTTGGCCTGGCTTCTCTTATAATAGCAAGTTTAGAGTGTAACAGCTATTTCATGTTTTAATCAAGTAACCATCTTTATTATCAGTTTATCGTTTCAACAAAAAGTAGCATTTTGGGACAGATCCTTTTTTCATACTCATATATAACAACATGTATAGTAAATAAATTTCATAACGGTATTATGTAAAACGTGCAATTATTGTACATATAAAAAAGGACTAGCGTATTACAAGATTTACAATTACACGAAGAATTACAAATATTATATTATTAGTTGTTTTAAATAAACAAAGGATTAATTTATGAAACTATAAATATGTGAATGTAAATATAGTCACGATTATTATTAATGTTATAGAATTGACTGCAGCTTACTGAAATAGACATTAGGGACAAACCCCAAGGTTTCAATTGACGAAAAATTTGAATCTCACATCACTACGAGCGTTAGCAAAGCCTATAACTTGGGGATTGGAAAGTTTTCATTCCTGTATATATTCGTCTGTCTACTTGACTTTACACCTACACGACATATCGAAAACGAACTACTCGACAGATTTTGTATTTACAAGAAAAACTACTTCAATCGATGATTCATTTCAATCACTAAGCATAAAAATATATCTTTTGCCTTAAAAATAATTGCATCGAGAAATTAGCAGAATAAACAAATTTACAAACAAATTAAGTACAACCATATGCGACAATGTTATGTGACATTTTAGGACGTAAACTCTATCTAGCCCATATACATATACATATATATATATATATATATATATATATATATATAATAAATTTGCGATTTTGTGAGTACTCAAAATTATAAGTAAAATGTAAATATGATTAATGTAGCATATCTCGAGAAAATATTTCATTTTTCTCAAAGTATTCAACTATACTTCGAATGTTTTTCTAAACTTCAATTCCACATAGACATGAACAAGTTCTATGATGGCACACGTCTAAATAGCCTATCAATCAGTAGCTTGCTTCGAGTTATTTTCTTCCACAATGATTTAAAAATACCTTTTTTGTATAACCGTCAGTTTGTCTGTTCGCAGGATAAAGACGCAGGAAAGAAATCAATTATTAACTTGAAATTTTGCATGAAACTTTAGGGAAGAATGTACATGGTGTAGCATATACCTTCCCTGAAATATTTGGGCTTATTTCAACAATGAAAATGGTACTCATTAATATTATTCTCTTAAATGTAAGGCCTATTAGGAAGCTGTTACTATTACTCTTATATTATAACATTTACCTACATATGTTATTTCAGATTTTAAATCATAGCATTTGAGTGCCATCTTAGAGAATATGTGTAGTTTAATACATGTTTCAGTACTATGCTATGTAGCTTTAAAATGTAGTGTAGTGTATTGAAATAGTAGCAGAGTCAGTATATTTAGATGAAGTAATATTTATATAATTGGTTTTGAAACTGACTGTTAATAAAGTTGCATAACCCATTACTTGTCTCGTAAATATTCTGTAAGAATATGTTCGTACACATTGTCTTATTGTAAAGGAAATACAACGAGTTTTACATACTTAACAAAATTTATTATTTATATTTATCAACATATTTGTAACAATGCACTGCATGTCATGTTAAATGAAATCAAACCTCATGTTTATACGTTAAAACAATTTAGTTCTGACATTATTGTGCTACCGTGTGGAAGGAAGAAATTGTTGCTGCCAATATACTTATTAGGCCAACAATATCCGTGTTAAACCTCAGGAGTGTTGAGAATGTTTATTGGCGAAATATTCTCAGAAAGCTTCCAATAACTGAACGTTTCCTGAATAGCATTCCATCTCCATACTTAACGTTGGCGCTTCTGAAATATTTTTCCTTGCCCATGTAGAACATGATTTATAATGCACTAATATTATATATCGTCAAGTATAAAATCTGGAAAAGCATTACAAATATACAGTTAATCTATTGATTACATTTAATACACAAAGTAATGAAAATGCAAAAATAACAAGTGTCTGTAAGGGGATAGCTGGTAAAATATGTACAAAGAACTGGTTTTTACATTCGTTAGGCCTAAATATATGTGATGTAGAAGAAATAGTTGAAAACACTATTTTTGTATTTTTATGTTATTCAAAATATTAAAGTTTATTATTTACAAAATCACTTTAGCCTTACGTGCCATTACCATTAGCTACGAAAGTAGGCGTTTATGTTATAATAAAACATTCAACTAACATTACAGTTTTTTTATTATGGTTAACTATCTTATTTTAACATTTTCTAAGGAGACTGTAGCAGACTCTCGAGGTTCATAAACTCCATAAACAGATATTGTCGTACTTATTTTATATACACTTTTGTTGGTTTAAACTCTCATACAGGCCTCAGTTATACAGTTTAAAGTTGTATAAGGAATGATAAATTACAGGAAAGCAGTGTTTAGATGGCTTGCACTGTAAACAAACATTTGTTCCAAGAACACAAAAAAAATGGAAATTATAAGTTCTGGATGATAAAAAAATGGAAGTTCTTCACTTATAATTCTGCTGAGTTAATTTTCAGTAGAACAGTTTTGATGATATTGTGAATATTGGTTGAAGTGAATAAAGCTGAGCAAATGCTTTTTCCTCCAAAAAATGAGTAAGTACTCCAGTTTCATGCGAATAAAAAGAACATATTGACAAACTATAAAGATCCAATTGGCTTTTGTAACACATTTGACTGACCAGCCGTCGAGTCAACAAAGCTCTGTGTGTACACAGCACGGCCTTCCCGATCACTGAACACCTATAACACCTAATTTGCCCCCAATCTTGTTTGCATAGGTTCTCTGTCAAAAGTAGAGTGCTCATTATTTGGGTATTTAAAATATTTGGGAAATGAAATATGTGGCGAAATGTTTGAATTTGTTTAGGTCCCTTAATATTTGTAAACATTAAAATTAGATGTTTTCATGAGAAGTTTACCGTATTTGTTAACTCATTATTTAATCCCTAGTAAAAAGTAATGTAAGATATTAATGAAGGTGGTTTCACATAACAATAGTATTTTTAGAGCAATTTCTGCAACGACTGTTTAATGCTGTTTCTTAATCTGAGTCAGTTAGTAGTGGGGGAAGTTCGCTTCGCTTTAGAACGAATATACATATAACGACGCAGAATTATTATTACTTCCCTTTTCAGTAGAGAATCAAGTGGTCTGGTGGAGTACTTCATAACACCAGTGATTATACACTCCATTTTTATGATGAACGAATTCTCTGATTCATATTTTGATACGTAAGGAAAGTGCCATATATGTAAAGCATTATTGTTAGGGACACAGCAGTGTTACATTTCTACTCAGTTGAAGTTCTGAATTTATTTATTTATTTACGGACAACCCATTTTGACAAAATATAGTAAAAAGTTACAAAGGCTAATATAGATAAGCTGCAACATAATACAGTAATATTAACAGAGTAGTATGATAATAGATACAAAACAACCTGACTAAGATGAATTAATACATGTAAAATGCAAAAGCCCAAATGAATTAGCAAACAATAAGAGGTAACAATAATAAACTATGAAAAAACAACATGATGACTAACAGACAACAAGGCAATAAAATATGAAAGAGCTAACAATGATAAACTATGAAGAAAAAACAAAACCTAGAATATCAACAAACGAAAGAGAGAGAAAAAAAACAATTTTTAACCTTTATAATAGATAACAATGAAAAATAATTTATGAACAATGAAAACATAAATAAATAAAAATGAACAATTTGGGTACTAATGAACAGTGCAAAGCAAGCAGAAATAGATAGAAATCAATAAATATAAACAGCGATTAAGGACAAAATAATTCATATATATATATAAAAGATAGAACTAAAAAATAAGTATTAACAGTAAGAAGCATTAAATAAAGTGATTACAAGCAATAAAGAGATCTAAAAATAATAATAATAAATAAATTAATAGTAATAACAAAATAAACTACTATACGAACATAAAAACAATGCATATTTTACATGGAGCCTTCCTTTCTTAATCTTCCATGGAGAGCAGTTGGTTAATCTGTCTCTTAAACGATGCAAGCACCAGTGTTGAAAATGTCTAGTTCCAGTGGGAGGATATTCCCAAGCGTCCCTGGATCCGAACCATCGTGCTGTTCCTTTCGTAACTTGTAGAGTAATGCAGTCTTGCAAACAGGTCTCTCGATTTTGTAATGGCAGGAACGTGGCAACCTTACCCGCTACAATAACTGAGGGCAGTTGAGATCTCCGTTAACCAACTTATATAAAAACACTAAATCAAAAATTCTTCTCCTCAAAGCAAGTGGTTGAAGGACAAGTTCAGCTCCCAAAGAGTTCACAGGGATATCAGCATAACGATGACCCAGGCGATAACCAACTAAGCGGATGAAACGAGACTGAATCGATTGGAGTCTGTCTTGGAGATATTGTTGATTAGGAGACCACACAACTCTGCAATATTCCAAATGAGACTTAACAAGGCAACAATATAAAGTCATTAACGCCAAAGGAGCCGTGAAAAAGCGTGAGTACCTAATTATCATGCCGAGGGTTCCTGTTTGCTTTGAGAACTCAGAGAAGTAGCAAACATCACACCTAGTTCTCTAATCTCGCTTGTTCCTTTGAGACTACATCCACCCAATTGATAATCATAGAAGCGAGGAGATGTTATCCTGTGAAATGTTATAACGGAGCATTTCGTTGAGTTTAAGGTCATGCTATTATCAGAGCACCATTTCTCAACAGCCTTTATACTTCGCTGAAGGATTTCAAAGTCGCATTCAGATGTCATTTCAGAGTAAAGTTTAACATCGTCTGCAAACAATAGGTGATTGGCAGGAACTACGTCAGATATATTATTGATGAATAGATTAAATAATACGGGACCCAAGTGCGAACCCTGTGGGACTCCTGAACTCGCCACGAACTCTCTGTAGAAAGAAGAAGAAGAGAATTCCACCACTAGCTTGCAATTTTGAAGGTATGATGAAAACCACTCTAAAAGAGGGCCATGGACGCCATATGCAGAGAGCTTTACAAGCAGATGCAAGTGACTGACTCTGTCAAAAGCCTTGGAGAAGTCCAGAAAAATTGCATCAACCTGTTTCCGTCTTGAGAAGGATAAGATAATGTCGGACTGGAAGACTACTAAGTTCGTTGCTACCGATTTTCCCAGGCGAAAACCCATGTTGATGGGAAGATATACACCTTTGCATTAGGGAGACACTCTAGAAAGCACGAACCTCTCAAAGACTTTGGAGATCACTGACTGGATAGCAATAGGTCTATAATTGGTAACTTCAGATGTTGACCCGGATTTGTGTATGGGTACAACATAGCTTTTTTTTAAGAATGTGAGGAAAAACACCACTGGATACTGATTCGTTGAAGAGCTCCTGACGCGGACCAGATAAAAGGAGGTGGGTGGTAATACTTCAGGACACCAGGAGGTATCATGTCAGGCCCGGATCCTTTATTTACGTTGAGATTGAGAAGCTCCTTTCTGACTTCATCTTCACTAAAAATACAATGAGAGATAACATTGCAAGATTCGCCACTGTTTAAACTATTAGGAGGTTTGTTGTTGAGACGTGAACACCGAGGAGAAGAAATCAGCAAACATTTCGCATTGTTCATTCACACAAGTCGCTGAAGTGCCATTATAAACCAGAGCTGACGGAGTTCCATGGTTCTTCTTTAACCCATCAACGAAGCTCCAGAACCTGTTGGGATTAGAAGGAAGGATATTTTGGACATAGTTTATGTAATTTTCGAAGCATTCTTGAGAAAGCCGTTTACAATTTGACCTGGTGCGAGAGTAAGAATAGTATGTGCAGTCATTCAAATTTCTCTTATATTGTAAGTGAAGTCGTTTCTTTTCAGTTACCAGTCTCTTCAACTCCGGACTGAACCACGGTGGGAATGATGATCCAACTTTAATCAAAGGTGTATGTTTTAAGACAGAGGTTTTTAACGTTTCAACAAGGTTAGAGAATTGCATGTTTACGTCATCAGGTGAAAAAGAATTTTTGTAACAAACACGCGGGATATCATGCTGCAGCTCTTGATATACATTTATAAGGTTACATTTCTTGAAGTTATGGACGTAGGAAGTCGTGTTGCTTGCTGTGGGAACGGAAGGAAGAGCAATCCTAAGAGCAGGGTGATGTACATCCTCAGGTACCAGTGACTCATCATCCCTGGAGACAACAGTATGTATATCCGAGGAAAGGATGACGTCCAGAATTACACCACGAGTGTTTTCAATGAGATTTGCTTGAATTAAATCAAGAGTAGAAGTAAGATCGCTCAAGGCTCTCGCAGGACCAGAACGGAGATTAGTCCGAGGGAAAGTGCTCCAATCATTTTCAGGTTGGTTCATATCACCCATAAGTAGCACTCGAGAGAAGGAATCCAAAGTGACAGCTTCTTCAATTGACGTGACGTATGTTTCGTAAGAATTGACAGATGCGTCATGAGTTATGTATACAACGCCTGATAGAACTTTTACACCAGCTGAAGTCGTTACTGAGATTAGGTTTTGCTCGACAGATGCTATTGAGATGGGCATACGCAAAGAAGGATAACAACACTTGACTGCCAACAGGACACCTCCGCCGCTGGCCTTGACACTAGTTTCGTAGGATCTGTTTCTGCGAAATACGTTATAAGAAGAAAACCCCAGCTCGGCATCACTAATGTCTTGGGACAGATTTGTCTCAGTGAGAGAAATGATGTCAAAATCAGTTGTGAATTAATTCTGAACCGATTCAAGAAAATTTCATTGTCCATTGTCCGTGTCTAGCTATATATAGTTTTGAAATTGGTATATAAATTGCAAGGTGTGTAGTTTTTAACAGTTTAAGCGATAAGGGTGTAGTTAAAAACATGAATTACCTTAAACTTATCTACACAAATAATTCTAAGAAAGCCTTTTGTAGATATTTCTTAGGCAACAATTTGCCTTGGCTCGGTAACAGAAAATGATGGATAGTAATATTCCACGTGTTCGATTTACTTAATTTTGTAATCAAGAATGTAATGAATAATTTTTTTCATTTTATTTCTTGGCTAAGTGCTTAAAACAATCTTGTTTCCCTCTACTCTTACTCATCATGTGTTCATCCTTTTTAGAAGATATCCAATTAGTTTTTTGCTGATATTTCTAAAGAATAAAAATATTTTTATGAAAATTTATAGCCTTGAAATTATTTTTCAACGAGAAATATAATTTATCTATTAAATATTTTTAATAGATTAGAACCTTCATTAAATAAAAATGAAAATGAAAATCTTCGTTTCAATAGCTATTATTATACCATTTTCAGCTGGTCAAGCAAAAAGCCATGTTCATTAGTCCTCTCCTGGGCTCGTCATTGACTACATCAGAGGTTCTCTGAACATCAAGGCCCCAAGCAGACATGTTATAAAACCTCAAAATAAACTTACCTTAAGAACTTGACCTATTGAATGACACAATATTTTTGTGGTCAATTATTGTATTGTGATTAAATATTCTATACGTTTGATTTCATCAGAGGGTTCCTTTATAAACTTTTAAAAGTATTAGTACGTCTATTCTCTTGATAACAAGTTTAGCGAGCAGAACCCATCACAAACAATAAAGTACTAGAGTTCATCGTAAGCTATGTTAGTTGTTCATAAGTAGCTTACTCAATTCAGAGCTCTGCTCAATCAAACTCGACGCTTATTGCAAATGGTATTGCATAACTATGAGCTATTAACACAATTATGTGTATAGGTATAATACAGCAAAGAATGTAGTGAAGTAAAATCTCTCAAATCTGTCAGGACTGTAAGTTCCAGTAAGGTAGAAACGTTGACTATAGTAATTTCTCCCAAAGGGATGGTTAACACCTTGTAATAGACGCTGCATGGCTGCGGGGTGGCCTTTATTACTGCAGCTAAATTAACCACGTGACGGTGTTGGGTATGGTTTACATTACACACCCAATATTTGGAGCTAGAGAAGCTTAATATTAGCTTATAAAAAGCGTAAAAAGTAAAATATATATTAATTTTGCTGTAATAATATTTTTATGTAAATTTTAATAATGATGCTACAAATAATAAATTATATGTAGTAAGTTATAATATAAATTAAATCCTAATATTTTAAAGAATTTATAGCAATAGAGTACCTCAAGTATTTTTTTTATTCTAACACTGTTAACACTACTGTAGTCGTTGGTGGACTAGATTATAAATATGTAACTATTTAAATAGATATCGATTGGAGTGAAGAGATAGTAAGCTCCAAACATTGTATCAGAAAATAACAGAATATCAGCAGTGTGATTGGTTTTCATAGTTTTACAATGAAATGACGTCACTGTTGTTTCATTCCCTGACAGTCCGATACTCGCAGCATTCTAGCTTATATCACGTTTCCACGTGACAGTTAATATCAAAATGTTGACATTTACCAATTCGTCTATCGTTCCTTTTATTTTGAAAGCGATATATTTTAGAATAGATTGCATTGTCGTTATAGAACTTTAGGTAAAGGTATAGTCTCACAGTTTTGTTAGAACAGAATCAAACATGTTGTAATAATTCACACTGTCACTATATAATTTACCCACACTCTGACTATTATAATTTAATCAATTACAAGGTTTCTATCTGTTTAGAGGAGATGGTTGGTTTTGTAGAATGGCAGACTTGCAGTCAGGGTTGCAGGTTATAATTGTTTTTACTATTTATCCAAGTACAGACATATAGGTTTTACGTTTATACCTAAACTTTACCAATACACGAATGGTCCTGTAACTCTCTATACCCTCGTCAAGAGAGTTACGAGACACCCTATATATCTGTTAAAAGGTAAATATTTATCAATTCATTATTCTTTCAATTGCTTAAAAGTAATTTCAGTAGATAGTAACTAACATCCGATAATGGCTTACAGAACGAATAATAGATACGGTTACAGTGACTGCAATGAACGACGTGTAGTTTGTCAGGTAGATGTGGAGCGGTATAAAGTTTCGCAGATGGCTTCACCGATAACGGATGACACTCATCACTGCTGTTATCAGTCTCTGCCACAACGTTATCATTACTTATCACCTGGATAGCTCGGTCGATTTATCTCTCTGAAGACATACTTGTTGAGGTTACTTGAATAATTTATGTTCGAATAAAGATTGCATTACACGAAACATGTGTCATTTTGTAGGCTTAAAAATGCGTAAAACATAATCATTAATCAAAATAATATTTATGAATAAATGTATAGTCAGTAACTGTATAACTGTTTTTTACAGTCATTGTCATGTCAACCTAGTATCTAATAATAAACAATGTTTAATTTGTAGACTCTTGGAGCAATTGGAAAATTCTTTCAATATTACTAAATGTTAATAAAAACACTAATTTTTTATTAACATTTAGTAATATTTAATGTTTATTTCTTTCCATTAACAAAGTTACCCCATGTTACGACGATCTTGTAATTTCCTGATACGAAACAAAAGTATTTTTCCGTTAACAATAGCGACGATTGTCAATAATGTTTCAAACTGACAACTGGTATAAAATCTCAAAAATACTATCAAATAGCTGTACTGGTATGGAAAACTATCTAAATATGTAATTTTAGTCTAAAATTTATTATGCGACAAATATTTTTATGCAATACTCGTAGATGAACAGATAAAAATTAAATCGGTTTACAGATAGTTCTGACGCCTGTAGAGAGCAATGGGAGGCAGTCATCAGTCGGTGTCAGACAATTGTCAGTCGATAGTGCAATAGATATGTTATTTTGGTGGTAATGACTGCAATAATTTTGCATTAACGGTGAACCATACAAATTATAATTTAGTCAACACAATAAACTGAAAGGAAGGCAAATAATACATTATCGTCATTCTATTGGTCTTTTTGTGTTTATTGTACTTAGTAATTAAGTTATATTTAGTCCTAACGAGTCACTATAATATTATATTTGCATACTCCTATAAGTTGGTTTGCTAGGATCTGGAATGTTACTTATAACATTTAAACAAAGTATTTATAAATTTCAATCCTCTATTTTTAATTTTATTAAGGTTTAGAGGTATAATGTGCTTTGTTGGTCTAATTAAGGAGACTAAGTTTAAATAGTTAAATAATTTAAATAAACAAATAAAGAAGGAAAATAACACAAAGTCAATTAATAAAACTTTCATATTAATACTCATATTAATTACTCCTACATTGATGAAGATGATTTGCCGTCATGCACAAAGTTAAACTAATAGCTTCAAACTGTAGATGCAGATGATTGACAGAATTTTTTTATTGGTGACTACAGTTGCGTACTGGCTTGAAACTGCCTAGAGAATTTGTATTAATTTAGTTGGTTGGATGGTATCTGCTTTCTAGTTAGTAAGCAGCCTAGCAAAGTAATTTCTTGTGCAGAAACGTTGGCAACATATCTTTAATTTGGTGATTTCGATTATAAGACGGACCAATTTGAATTAAGTTTTATCCAGTTATTATGAACAGTTCAGACCCAGCTTACCATTGTCATCTTACCTGCATTATCTATCCAGCCAACGGATAACAATATTCAATTTAACTTTCTAAACTTAAGCGATTTATAGTCCAAAAAGTAGCATGTTTAAATAAAGGGTCAGGGTTTGCGCTCTTTTGAAAACATGAAAGTTCCTTGGTCTTTTCTAAAATCTTGTTGTCTGATGACTATTATTACTGACTTTGATCTCAGCGAAAGTAGGACATATATCAGTAATTATAATTTGAAATACATTCGTGGAAATTGCAAAAATCGTTATATTTTGTAAAGAAAAAGTAGTATTAATTATAACTTTACTTTGGGATAATCTGCCCTCATTATACTATCTTATCACATCAAAGTCAAAGAGATAACGCAGTTGTTTAATGCAATATTTATTTTTAAAACTATAAACGCAAAATATTATGAAAATACCTTTAGCATACAGCCGACAAATTTCCGAAACGAATATCTTTATACAAAGTAAAATAACGAACATGATAAGTACCTTTACTACAAACTGAGATAAACATAGAGCACATCCCAGTATGACAAAGTGGGACCGCAATATCAAAACAAATGATACCCAAGGGACACCAACATACTGTGTAATATACACGTGTTCCAACACTGCGCATAGATTAACTGTAATTATCTTGGACTGGTTAACACAAACTAATTAACGTACCATTGACATTGAATACAAATAATTAGTAAAGGATGAAAGCAACTGATGTAAAGCAACGTATAAAATATAATGAGAGGTATGATTGAGAGATGTATTTATGGCTTTTATTTTTATGTTATAATACTAAAAAAATTTGCAGTGGCTTTACACAGTTGAAAAAATGTTTTTTCAACTGAGCCAAGCAATTTTATTAGTTATTTTACTAATTCAGAAATGAAATAATGTTATATACATTGCACAACACTTTATATTGCTAAAACATTTTTTTTACGTGGGAGCTGGTTTTTCAACATTCTCAAAGCATACATTTTCTAAACAACACTCTAAACAACAACCCCTAAAGATACTTTAACAGTAAAAAATTAAATGGCTATAAATTATTAGCTATTTCTAAATTTATGAATAGAAAAGCCTAATCTGCCTCTTACCCAATCTGTCATAACTCCGATCACAACAACCGTACACTCTATATTCGCACATTTAGCATACTGCACGAAACGGTACACATCTCGTACAAAACTATTTTAAGATTAATGTCGGGTCCTAGTAAATCATGAACAAATAAATTAAAATTTGTTTGTTTTTTTTCTGAATACATTACTAAGGTCAATATTAGTCATAGCTATGATACGCTGCATTTCCTTACAAAATAATCTAAGTGTTTGACCATTTAAAGTATTTTACATTTATTAATATAATATTATTTAATACAAATAAAAGCGTTTTATCGTTTCAAAAAATAAAAAATATTGACTGTTAGATACAAATAGGAAACAGGTGACAAACCCATTCATTATAGGCAAGACAAACGTTTTTTCTTTAGTAAACAAGCTATGAAGAGAGGATTTAATGAAGTAGTAGAAGGTACTAATAATAAGGATAGAAAAACTCTTAACAATCTTACAGATTTTTATGTACATCCCTCTATGTTTATCTACATGAACGTGCACATACACACACCAACTCAACAAACATTTGTATTTCTGGTTTATTATTAGTTGTATCCATAAACATGAACTACTTTTAGAAAATTACGAAATGTAAGGATCCTTAAATACTATATTCAATGTTATTGTATACTAAATAATATATACTCACTGTACGTATTAGATACCATATAATCAATATAACATAATGGTATATATGGTTTTTGGAGTATTAGTCAACTTTGGGCAAGAGATCTTGTTTTGAAATATTGTTTCAGAATGAAATGATCTTTTACGAAACTATTACGAAGTAATTTTAAATAAGTCTGTCTTCAGTGAGATAAATCGACCGATTTATCCAGGTGATAAGTAATGATAACGTTGTGGCAGAGACTGATAACAGCGGTGATGCGTGTCATCCGTTATCGGTGAAGCCATCTGCGAAACTTTATACCGCTCCACATCTACCTGACAAACTACACGTCGTTCATTGCAGTCACTGTAACCGTATCTTTCAACATTTGATGTGTAAGGCATCAGCTAGTTATAACGGAGGCCTACTCAATAAACCAATTAAGCAATTAAAAATAATGAAGAGATAAAAAAACATTTGCCTAAATGAATAATGTAACTGTTGGGTTGTAGTAATCATAGATTAGTATCAAAAACCTATCTCAAGGTAGGAAATAAAATTGTGAACGCCCACACTAGCAGACGAGTTGTCGGTCGGTCCATACTGGATTTATAATAGTGGCAAAATTTTATAATTTATTTCCATATATTTAGTTTTTTAATATAATGTAAATATTGAATGTGGCTGATACTACTTATATTAAAACAGTGTAAATAATAGTATAAGATTGTAGCGTTTTTAAAGCTACATTGGTGAATGTTTTAATTAAATAACAATTTTGGGAAAGAAATATTGGGATTTAATTTTAAATAGATTGTGAAAAGTTACGATAAAAACGAATATGTAATCCTTTGGCAAGTTAGTGCTGGTAACTTACAATTATTAGGAAGGCGGTGCACTGCCTTGAATTGATCAGAACTTGCCTTGTGAACTGCAGTTACGTCTGATCTGAGAGAGCTATTGTTTCTCGAGTTGGATACAGCTGGGCCAATGAGAGAACGCCGCGGATGTCCATCAGAAGGGGTTGGAAGGGAAACTATAAAAACCGCCAGCTCATAATTTTCGGCTTTCTTTTGGTAATTATCGTGAATTTAGTTGATGACAGTGCGAGCCGTGTTTCTAATTTTTTTTCTGCGAGAGATATTGAGGTAAGCACTAAATTTATTGTACGTTATATTGAAATAGTCATATTATAACATATTTTATAAAATTCTGATTTGTATTGAGTGGTATATTACAATACTATGACATACTACTATAAACTATGTGTAACATTTTTAATTTATGCTGTGAAGCCTTCTATACATCTCGTTTGTCACATTGTTTTAATACTTCTCTTTGGAATATTGTACAATGCATGCAATATATTTAATATTTACATGGAGTTACTATTTTTAATGTATATAAGTTAGTGGTAAAAAAATGACATGTAAAATAATGGTTTAATACTTTTATAATATTCCGGTACGGTAAAGCCGCTTTAGAACTTTTTTTAATTGGAAAGTTCCATTCAATGTTTAATTGAAAAGTTATTGTGTTTAGGGTAGCGTAATAACAATAGCCAATTTATTGTTAGTACTCTATGTTTTACTAGCTATGTTTTAAAAACTTTGAGTTTGTAAGTAACAATAACAGTTAAAAGATCTTTTTAAGGCTATTCAGCAATTAAATTAGCTTTTAATTATTTAAACCAGCTGAACTGTATAAGATGACTCGCGTTAATGAATTTCGATGTTGATATACAATACTACAAATAAGACAGTAGAATGAAAGAAATAATGAATATATTGTCTAATTTGAGTAGCTGCAAGTTGAGGTTAATGCTTCTGTATTTTTATTTTTATACGGTAAATGAAATCTATATTGGAGAATCAAAGCTAGAGTGAATTTATTGGCTAAGGCGAGTAGCCACTAGTTCTGGTGTTATTGTTATATGACACTTTTGCAGAGCAATACTGAAAAGAAAAACAATAATGTATATTTTGGCTAAGTAATGTAGCTTTATAATTACGTTGAGTGTTCTAGTGTTACTATTATTTTTTTATACTTCAATCGCAAATAATACTTAAAAGGAAAGCAATATTGAATATATTGAGAATGTTCTGTAGCTCCCAGTTGGGATTTTTATTCTGGTGTTGTTTTTGTATTGGAATGGATGGGATATATATATATATATATATATATATATATATATAAATATATAAATAAATAAATATAGAAATATATGTATATATATATATATTTATAAAAATATATATTTATATGTATTAATTAAATTTGCACAAACGGCATTACTTTAATTCCTGCGTAGAAAGTACTTTTTGTGATTTCATTATATGTATTATTACAGATCTGAGAAACCTTCTTTTGTATAAAATAACTAAATTGAGTTCTAAAACAGTTAATAAATTTCTAGTCAAAGTTAGATAGTAACTTTGTCTTTGTTATCTTCATTATAGTATTGACCAGGCACTACATAGTTTATATTTGCCTATAAATATACAGTTCTAAATTAAATTTTACTAAATCGTTTACTTTTATTATCTAGATATTTTCTTATTCTATACAGCGGTTTCAGAAAACGTTTAAATAAAAGTATTGTTAAAATCAAACATACTACACGCTTTCAAGATTAAATATGTAAAAAACTAGTGATTAAATTAATTAAATATATATTTCCTCCAACACAAACAATGTTTATCAAGAAAAGCTGATTACATGTAACAACCTTTTTTAATTTATAATATTTTTGTGTGTGCTACAATACAACTTTAGCATTATGTATCATGGGATTTTTGCAATGTTAGAGACAATTTTACCGTCCGGAAAGACTTTTAGAAATGTTAATAGGCTTTTATGTTAACCAGGGACCCTAAGAGTGCCCATGTAAAATTTAACTACAATCGGTCCTGTTGTTTTTACGTGATTCATTTATCACAAAAAAACACACACACTCACAAACACGCAGACAGTCACCAGTATATCTGTTATAATATTATAATATTTTGTAGTTATAAGGAAAATTATTGTACACAATACTTTTTTACCAATTTATGTATTAAAATTGACAACTTTAGGAGGAGTCAAATACAGGCAGGAAAGTATTATAATCAATGTTAGTAATGCGGGTGTGTGTTGAAATACGAAGTTAAACTTGTTATAGCGTGACAAACAATACCAGAAGGTTGGTAATTGCTCATGTCAATAATTGACGAGAAAACAGATTAATAATAGTTAATGCTGTGTACAGCTGTGACAAACAGCTGAGATGGATGGTGTTTAGTAATTTATGGAGCGAACTACAACCCTGTTAAGGAAAATACGCGATGGTCAATTTATGTACAGTGCCATGAGTAAGCCGTTAGTGTGTTATTTACACAGGTCAGTTAAGAACTGTACCACTAGTATTCTCTCTTATATATTTTTAACTCTCATTAGCTAAGTAACACTTGGTTGTAATGATCAGATGTGATGGCTCAGTGAGACGATAGGGTTTCTGATCATGAATGAGGTCAATGGTGTAACTCTATAAAACAACCGCTTGGAAAGATACACCTCACAGCTCTCTCTATATTTACCTATAATTCTGTCTCTTTAGATTCTCTGGCTGATCTCTTCTCGGCCTGTTTATTCCTTTATAGTCGTGCAATACACTGCACTACTAGTACTAATCACTTTACGAATCTAATATCTCAGATTACATTTTTTACCGAAGTTTAGGTTTACATACATTACAATTTATTTTTACATTACTTTTAAATTAATAATATAAGAGTAAAAACGTTTAAAACGATACATTCTGCTCTAATGTATATATAAAAATTTAATTTCAGATTCAATAAACGTTTATTGCTAATTTAATACATTCAACAGTACCATGGCACTTTCATGTATATCAACCAACGCAGTTCTGTTAAAAAAGCCATCAAATATTGTAATACCTGATTATTTAAAACGAAGTTATCGATTACAGTTACAGATTACAGTATCTGTTGTGTTTGCTGTTCAAAATATTATATTACAAATAACATTAAAAACAATTTCAAACCCTTGTATTGTTGTACTATTGTAGCTAGCGCCCTGCATTGAAATAAACGCATTTTGAACAAAATAATAATAAGAGGCCTATATATAACTCATATAGTAATTCACATAAGAGCATCATAACATTCACTTTGAACAATGTTTAGATTTCACTCACTACATTTATCAATAAGTGTATGTAATTTTGAAAATTAAAAGTATTTCCTTAAATAAATATTTATTTTAAAACTAAAAAAATATATTACTCCACATATTATATTTTAGCATCAATAAGAGGCTACGAACTGTAGGAGTGTGAGAAAAACTTTCAGGTTAGGAAAAATTGTTACATTTGTGAGCAACAACTAATGGAGATTGCAGGATTACAATCAAGCGATTTTCTGCCAATAGCGAAGATAACTTATAGCGCCACAGTATTGACGAAAAAATTTATCTCTGAAGGCCTAAGAAGTAATAAGTAAATGAGGATTTTATAAAGTATCCTTGAAACTTTTCAAAGATGAGTAATATGAAAAATTTTTAAATATACATAGAGTCCTTTAAAATATCACTTCCAGTTTTATAATATTAAAATAATACCTATTAAATTCATGAATACTAGATGTTATGTAGTGAAAGAAACTTTTACAAAAAATGTTTTTTGAGTTTTATTGAGAGATCAAATTAAATTCATTCCATACCAACTGAGAGGAGAACTACCCATGACAAAGACTTCATGAACTTAGTGAAGGACGCTAGCACGGTGATCGAACAGTACCTACAAGAGATTCCAGTTTGACAAGCACTGTAATACTTCCTTCATGGTAATATTATTCTTTTCAGCTCCAGAGGAGATAAAGAAATGTGTGGTTTCACAAGTACAGGAAGCGCTCCTTAATAACGGACTGGATCTCGGAGTGTTCCTTTTCCCATGATTCTTGAGTCAACTAAAGCAAAAAAACCGCGAAGGAAAAGGATCCGTGTCAATGAATTAGATCTAAAACATGTAACTACTAAAAAGAAAGACAATCGAACAGATTTATATAAGTGATTCCTCTGGTAATGTTGTACAGAATACTATCTTATTTTTATTAATTATTAAAAAGATATTACGTAAATATTCGCTGAATTAAAAACAAGTGTAATATTGTTAACAGGAATGAAACTGTTAAAAGTGTAGAGAGCACTTTTATGACGACTGAGGTACTGGACTGGACTGTAATCACTTAATTGTTTCGTAAATGTCTTTATTTCACAAACCACCGCACTGCTAATGTGGCTAGTTATATTCAACCCAGACAAATGCTATGTGAGAATTTTTAATATACTCATAATTTCCATCACTTAGTCAAAATTTTAAAAAAAACTGAAAATACCGTAAATAAAACTCAAAATAGTATGAAATTTGAACTAGAAATCCAAGATCAATAAAATACGAGCTGCTCCATCGGACTCTTAATGGTTTAATTTAATGTTTTAAATATTAAATGTTGAAAGTGATCGAGAGTAATATGTAAATACTGTGGAAGTTTTATATGATGACGTCAAAATTTATTACGATCTACTAGATAGAAAGTTTCTTTAGATGAAAACTGACTTCTTCCTGTGGTGAGTAGTGTTCATTAAAGGGGATAAATTATTTCCGAAGGTATCAATGTCACTTTATGATAATATATTTCAAATTTTAATAATTCCCAACAACGGTTAAGTGGTAAAGGCCATGTCGCCCCTATTATAGAATTGAAATTACGTTAGTGTACTTGTTAGGAAAATGTTTTGCCAAATCATAGCCCTGGGACTTTCTGCCATGTGTCTCACAATTGAATTTAACAACCGTATTAATAGTCTCCTGTTTAAGATATGCATAATGGAAAGTCAACGACCTGGAATAAGATTAAGATCCTCTGCACTATATTATAGAATTTTTTAGGTGACTAATAAAAGGTGAAGAACGTATTGCTTTTATATAAAATAGATGCATTAAAAACGAGAGCAAGTTCGCAAAAGTTTTCAGCGGTCCAGATGCTAGACAGCTCTACAGCGATGCTGTTCCCGGGAATATGAGTTGTTTCATGTTATACCTTTGATTATACTGGTCCTAGCTGCGCAATATAATCAAAGGCAACAGTCTGTAGAAGCTATAACAGACGGACAGAGGTTGGCACACTCTAGAAACTTGTATTTAAAATGTTTCATTGGATTTGGTGGAGGTCGAAATGGAGGTTATCAAAACGGATACCATTTTAAAATTTAATTTTTTTCAAGCTCATATTCTTTTAAGATTAACACAATTAAAATCAACTGTGAGTCAAGTAAATAAATAGCAAATCAGCGTCAGTTAAATGACTCTAACTATGAAATATGACATGTGAGACAAGAATGAGCGTTCCTTTCCATTAAAAAAAGTTTTCTTATAACGATTTAAGGTTATTATTTCGATTATTTCGCTATATATTATTATTGTTATTAATTTAGAAAATATTTTAATTGCTCTTCTATACTAACAGGTTTGTCACATTATAGTCGCTATTTTAAGGAGATTTTATTACCAGTGTAAAATGGCAGATATGACGATATTGCAAATATTATAGGATATTGTCCTGGATAATGAATATTTTATAAAATGTTTATAAATTAAGAAGAGGGGTTTTATGCTGTCAAACTTGCTATTGAAAAAGTTCTAAACTTTTACTAATTGGTTTATTAGTTAATTCATGTATAAAGTCTATCGATTACACATTTGAAGAGAGTGGAATTGGCAAGACTCCAATGTGTGGTTCACATTCTTCAAAACATGTTTGTGAAGATTTGTGTATTAGATGACATCAAAAGGCTATAATCGAGACAAAAACAATACAGTCAGACCTGGGACAATCATGTTGAAAGTGTTTGTTCCAGAGTAGCTTCAGGTTTGTATGCTTTGCGGAATCTGGCAAAACACTGTTTTGCGACATCCTGAGAATGGCTTATTTTGGCCTTGTTTATCCGCACCTTGCATATGGAGTAAGAATCTGGGGCAGCTGTGCAAACAACAAACTGGAAAGAGTGTTTCGCCTTCTAAAGAAAGCTGTACGAAATTCATTTCAAAATTAAAGAGAAGAGAGTCGTGCAGGGATGCCTTTAAGGAGCTTGTTTACTGACCTTACCCTGTCTCTTCATCTTCGAGGTGGCTGTGTTCTGTAAATCAAAGAGCACATTGGCTCAGGGAAGGAACATTCACCAGTATGAGACAAGAGGCAGGGACAACTATCGCAGTCAACCCCATGGAACGATGGTGTCTCATAATTTGTCATCGCAGGCTGGAGTAAGGTTGATTAATATGCTCCCTGAAGATCTTAAAACATGGGCAGATATCAAAAACTTTAAATCTCGTCTTAAACGTCTACTGGTGTCCGATTCCTTTTACACGGTGGGTAAGTTCCTGGAAAGCCGGCTGGGAAATTAAAATTAAAATCGAAACACATTTTAACAGAATCTGATACGGGCATTCCATGTTTGTCTGCATGAGGAACTTTTTGTATGTATGATTGTGTGTGAATGAGTAGATAGGCTAATGACTGTTGCTGTACAATATTGTATATTGTTCAAGGGCAATAAAGACTGATTTGATCATCCGGAAACGTAAATGACCTCATAAGACTTACAGCAAAGAATTTAGACAGGAATATTATCAAGTTTAAAATCCAGAAATCAATCAAACATTAAATTAGAGAACTTTAAAATGCATCTCAACAAAGCATTCAAGTAAATTAACTCTGAATAGATTCAATGATCTCTACGGAAACAAATTTTCCACTTTGCTAATCCGAGTGAGTGCTTGATAATTGTGTTACTTCAACTGAAATTTTAGACAAATATTTCAGTTTTAACACGATTTGTTGGTTAATACAGTATGGTTAATCAGCCTGATAGTATACGAATGCATATTTTGGGTTTTCGTGTGAAATATACATACACATATATATATATATATATATATATATATATATATATGTGTATGTATATTTCACACGAAAACCCAAAATATGCATTCGTATACTATCAGGCTATATATATATATATATACGTGGATATATGACCTTTTTAATCAGATTGTTTCGTGATTAAGGATTAGGTATGTTGTTTGAAAAAATTAAGGTTGATTGGTATACAAATGAACTTATAAAAAGTGGGTAATAATATCCTTATATCAATTTCAATTTCAAAAAATCATTATTTCACAACTTTGATAAACAGTTTTTATTTACACACATATGATATACATATAGAATATGACATACATATAGAATATGATACACATATAGGACATAATATACATTTCGTAAAATAAACAATAACTGAAATAGACATTAACATAAATAATAACATAATATTTCAATACGTAAAAGTTTACCATTATGACCACAGCAACCTCCGGATGCCTGCAAAATTTATATAAACCACAAGAAATATTAAAACAACCTTCACAGCCTAAGAAACAAGCATGTGAAAATTGCATTGAAAATGCACCCGACAAGTTTAATGCAGCTTGGGATCTCGTTTGTTCAGAGGTCCCTGAAGAACAATACACCAACACCCACACATTAAGTACATCGTAGATTCTGACATATCATTTAAAATCTTTTTGAACTCGGTTCCATAGCTGGCAAACAAATTTGATAACACTGTAGGGCAGCTAAGACTCAATTGGCAATTAATTGTGTTTCTATGACATTTTCATAGCAAAAAACACTATTATATAACCAAATATTTATCTAAATTTTCAAATTTTGTATCTATAGACGTTTATTGGCTAGAACGTTTATATGCCCCGAAGGCTTAGAACGTAATATGTCTAAAATTCATCTGAGCTTGCAGTGTAACAATAAAATTACATGCGGTGTAGGTTTCAATAGATATATTCAATTTCTAGAGATATTCCAGAATTAATCAAGGGTATGTATATATATACATACATACACAACATAACAACAAGTATCAAATTATTTAAAACAATCTAGACCACTGTAAGAAAAAAGCCACAATTATCACATGACTGATACTATTTAGTCATTGAATTGTTAAGTATCAACCAAGTTACAACACTACCACTTATGATTATGATGGCTTCCGTAATAGAGATATTCAACGTTTTTTTTTTAATTTCTGTTATATTCTTTTAATTTAAGTAATTTTCCTTCTTGGTGTTTTTCTGAAGTTTCTCTTAGGAAACACCAGTAAGGACTACCAGGACACCAGGTAGGTTTTTTTTACCAGTAAGGATGATAGTAGGCAACTTTCGCAAGTATTTCTGTTTCATCGATTTATATTGCGTAGTTGTTCTTGTACCTGTGTTTATAGCCAATATTAGGTATCTAGAACTCCCTATATACACCATGGAGTTCTTTTCGTCACAGGCCTCAGACAGTTCTTTAACATTAGGACTAGCTTGTTTTGAAAAATGTACCTTCAAAACAAGAAATATATAATTTATGTGATATCACACAATATCATATATTTTATATACAACGCTGGATGAGAATAATATTTTGCTTTCGGAAAAATGTATAAAGATAACTATTGATGAATGGTTATTTCAATAAAAATAAGTATCTTTATTTAATTTTTATTTGCTGTTTATTTACGAAAGGGGTTAATGAATAACTTAACAATGTAGGAAATCGTAAAATAAACATATAGAAAGGATTAAAATGTGTAGAATGGGGATCATAAACTAATTATTTATTGGCAATACTCTTGAATAGGTATGTAGGGGATATTATCCTGTGACTGTTACAGCAATAAAACATTTTTTACTGAAATAACAATACCGAACTCATCCATCACTCTGTGAATGCACAATATAATATTCACACACATATGTACCTCCTGTTGGTCAGAGCAGTTGGTACATGATACATTAAACAAGAGGTGACTAGGGATACAAGTGTCAATAAATGCACGAAACACCAAATATGTCAATAGCTTGTTGACAAGTAATATGTAAACAGAGAGTGTTTTAGTACGTCGTGTTATATTTTAAATGTTACAGTTTAGTTACAAATATTAAGTTATTGTTCAATTCTTTAACCTATGCAGTTACAACATACCAAAGAAGTTTGAACTATGAAACTCCACACGCGTGCGTTCACACACACACACACACACACACACACACACACACACACAACACACACACACACACACACACACACACACACACACACACACACACACACACACACACACACACACACACACACACACACACACACACACACACACACACACACATACACACACACACACACACACACACAAGATTTAGTTTTTCATTTATGAACCATTGGCCTTGTACAATTCTGCATTGATACTTTGGTACCATAATGCTTTAGAGGTATTTTTAATGAATTCGTTTAGTTGTTCTGTGTTATTTGTATCGTTTCCGATAAGCATCAGTGTCTTCGATAGGAATAATAAAGTTATTGACTGTTTCTCTAATGTATATTGCCTCTGGGTAATTTAGCCACAATTTTATTGCATCTCATATCTATTTGCACAGAGGTCCATGGAAATAATATATTAGTAATGATATGATCATTTATATTAACTACCGTACCTCCATAAGAACACATAAGATAATAACTAACAGTATAAAGTGTGTATATTTTTGTGGGTATAGTAGAAATAATAATGCATTTTAAATTTAAATGTGAAGGAATTACATGGAATAAAGGGAATTTATATGATCACAATACTCGATATAATCAAATCCTGTAGTATTTAGGGACACCTAGAGACAGGGAATCTTAAAATTTCTCATGAGTACAAGGACTTCCAGGGATAAAGTAGATTGAGTGAGATGACCACCATACCATAAGGCTGCAGAGTTTATTGTATGACTGTTTTATGATTTAATTGTTTAGCTATTATTGCAGCTCTAGTGAATTGGAAAGAATTTATATTGTGGGTTGTAACAGTATTTGTAAAAAGTGTACAATTTTATGTACCTTTTTTACCTACTTACGTAACTAAGAAATGTTTACATAGGGTTTTATTTGCACTTGTGTAGTTTTTTCGAGTTTTCATAATCAAGCTAAACAATTAGAAGTTTCAGTTTCAAATCCAGTTTCAGATACTTTAAAAATAATTTTAAGTAACGAATAAACCCTCAAAAGAACAACAATACTCTTGTATAATTATTTCAATTGTATAAAGGTATATTTGATTAAAAGTTTCATTTCCCAACGTTAAGCAATGTATGTAGTATCCGCATGTTCTCGGGCTAAAATTTTAATTGGATAGAAGACATCAAAATTACTCTTCCACGACGAAGTTAGGTGTTTTCACTTAGCCCGTGACAAAATTCAAGGGAGAGGCATCGACTGATACCAAGCACTCTTGACGAATTATGAAGGATAAAAGCATGATACATTTCACGTATCTCGTTGCATTGTCTCAATTTGAATGTATCCTTGCAGCTCGTGTTTGTTTAGAATTTGTTTAGAACAAATGAGTTATTCACACAAAATGCACTTAAAACATGGTCACATTCTTCCACACCTTAAACTTAGATACAATTTGTAGTGAGCAAATAACTTTTAAAAGGACATTACATTCTGTATTGAAAAAAATATCTGATTCCTAAAAAGAAAAAACATTTTCTTCTGATCCTATTGTATTTTATACACAGGAATATCATAACTCTTTCAACTAATTGAGTTACTGCTCATTAGATGTTGTGAAAGTCCAATACAATTACCATTGTAAATATTAATGAACGAATCTAGGTCGGAAAATAAATTTTACACTATTTTTTCTGTTAATTTTTTTAATACATTAATAAAATATTACAATTGAAGATTTGTTCTAAAACAACACATTAAAAGAAATATACTGATAAAAATATAAAAAAAAATATTCTTATGAATTTAAAACAACAAAACATGATAAATTTATAAGATAATAAAATAGTTTAAAGATGGAAGGACAACTTTATGTTAAAGTGGATCAATGTAGTAAGCTTTGTCGCGGGTTCAAAGAGTTCAGAGACTCCTCCCTTCACCATCATAACCTCTCGCTCTCTCTCACCAATCCGCCCCTAAATTATCTTAGTTTTCAGTTTATAACACATATTATGTAATAAATATAAGTTTTACTTATGTGTCTATTGTTTAAACGTATCTTTAATTAAAGAGATTAACATAAAAATCTTGTCAAAGAATCTCCTTTATGAAGTGGATTGTAAAAAGAAGTATTTTCTTTATTTATACAAAATATCTACTATGTACTAAGTAATGAAGAAAACAAATAAGTTTTCTGGTAAAAAAATTGGTTTGAAAAGGCAGTAACAAACAGAATTACTGAATCACGAAAGGTTTCCTAAAATATTAATGGCATTCCCTAATAATACCGAAAAATCAGTGTTGCATATCTCGAGTCATAACCGTCGTTTAGAATCATAAGTTAAAAGCCAGAACTCAGAACTGGTATATGAACTAAAGGAATCACGCGTCTTTCCATTTTTAAGCATACTGTGTTGCCAATTCCAGATACGATGATTGTGTAGGCTATGTTAATGTGATTAAATACATGTTAATGTTATTATTTTTTTTAGTTATTATGTACAAAGGTTGTGTTTGTTTTGTCAATGTGTTTGTATTATCCATCTCTGCATTGATTGACAAATACAGTGCTATCACATCGTGGATAATGAGTTTGATATAATGGGTGTACGACGGAAAGTCTCTCTACTCCAAAATGAAATTCATTGACGGCATCAAGTAGTGTTTAAAATAAGACGATATCTAAAGATAGATATATAGTTTACACTCAAAGCCAGGTCCATCCGGGAAGGTATTATTATTTACTCATGTACCCTGGGGTCGTTTACTGTTCGTGATCGACACCTAAATCCTATTGTTAGACATTTTAAATAACAAAAACTCTTTTGAAAAGTCTTTTGTTTTCAGAAATTTGCTTTCAAAACTTTGCCGACAGTATGTTTTATGGTTAGAGATTTTTTTATCCTTATATTGTCAAGATTCTCGTCTAATCCTGTCATATAAAAGAAAGGCCAAGTGTTGACTTTTCTGGGATAGTGATCTGTGAATCTAGACCCTAGGACATTCTTGAGTGTTTATCCCGAAATTGTTTTTTTCCGAATTTTTAACTTTTACAGGGTGTCACGTCAGAAACTCTCAATACCGTTGGATCATTCCAGGCAGGAAATCCGAGTTGAGGGTAACCTAAAGCGAAACGTTTGCTCATCATTTCCCCATCATTTAAATTGCTACTGTAACAAAGATTTCAACTGTCTCACACATTTTTGTTGTAGCCGTGCAAGCAAAAGGACATTGGTCCTCTCTAAAAGGCGCATCAATCCACCATACATATCATCAATAAACATTTGACCTATAGTACGAATATAACTTCCTCGTTATAATGGATCTGTCACGCATTCATCTTCTAGAATTCTAGTTAAATCAAAATTAAGATTTGATCCATCGTTTGAAAAATTTCCATATAACCACTAATATTCTTCAGCACCCCTACGTCGATTTAACCTATCGGCCCTAAATGTGGTCAATCAGTAAAATAAATTCCGAAGAGATCCAGAATCACCCTAAAAACTGTATATGAGTGTCTCAGGCTCTGTAACGTATAAAGTGTTCCATAAGGTTGCCACCGTTCGAAAACATATCCTTATACTAAGTACGTAACTTTCCAGGTCTCCCCTAAAATTTGCCTCTCGTCGGCCAGAAAAGTTCCTCAACAATGTAAAGTTGGACTCTCTACCGCTTTATAAATAGATGACCCTCAATTTACAGCGCGTTTCACGCTGCTGTAATTTGTATTTTATTGAGTTTGTGCTGACGAAGTAAATTAACTAGATAGTCTACTCTAATTGGTGACTTTTTCAATCAATCAATTCTACAGATTACTCAAAACCGCTTAAGCTCACATTAGTTATTTCTAATTCTCTCAAATGAGTAAGATAATGTTTCACAAAAATACGATTACTACTGTAATAACGAGTTATTAGTAAACATATCCGCTATGTGTGCGACTCAACAAAGTATTCATGATTAATTGAAAAACAACAATACCGAGAACGACTTGTGGAATATTGTGTGCCACGTAAACACTTCAAAGAGCCCATCACAGCTGGTAAATGTTGACAAGGCGATACCGGTAATTGTGACGTTCCATCAGTTACCTGCGGCAAACACATCGCTGCTATTGCATTTGCATTTTTGTTATTAGCTTTGATTAACTGATAGGAACCATAATCCTCTAATGCAATGTTGAACTACCTATTAAATCTGTCTATAAAACTAACCTTCCACGTGTACTTTTAAATAAAGCAAACAATAAACTAATATAAGTAAAATTATTTTCTAACATGTGTTATACAAATTATCTAGTAAAGCTGTGCAAGTTACATTTAAGTTCAATTACTTGAATATTAAGTAAGATAGTAATCGGCTTATGTAATAGTATGATATAAAAATATGTCATATTATGTACTGTGTACTATGTTTTTTATATGTAGTTTTCAAACCCCTTATAGTTCCTAGATTCCCTCAATAGAGTTTAAACAAATATGAGCTATTGGAAAGATTCCCTTTTATAGACATTATTTATTTCAATTCTTTTCACATATCTCAAGGATAAAAGAATGTACTCGTATTTAGTTTAGTGAAAGAGAAAAGTACAGAGAATTTTTATTATGAAAAGAATGTTTTAGGTTGACAGGATTTGCTGAATTGGGATATTTAAACCTTGACTATGAAATAGAATTTTAAATCCTATATTAATAAATTAATCAATTGGAACGTTAATTTAGCTCTATTAGTTATTAGATAACAGAAAATAAAATATTAGTGTGGTACTAAGATGAATTTTTAATGTTACCTATAACTATTAAATTCTATTAGAATGTAATAGGTAGAATAAAATTTATTTTAAAAGAGGTATTTTTTAACAGAATATACATTTTCTGATATTAACCGTTTGAAGAATTAAACTATTGAAAATTATCGTGATAAAATTCGGTTTTTATGGTTTGTTTTTATTGTCAGTTTTGTTTGATTTCAGGATTATATGCCAATCTTAGGACTATTTTTAAAGGTACTACGATACATTAATGTGGGGTAAATTTAAGGAGATGAAAGAAACGTGTTTTATGATTGCCAAAAATTTCAAATTTATCCTTAGATAGTAGGGCCTACATAGTTGTTAAACCCAATCCGGCTAAAATGAAAAACGTTATACTTCTGCAGTATTTAAGTAGCATAATAGACAAAATAGCAGCAGATGCAATATTAAATTCACTATTTACATGTTTAATATATATATATATATATATACCTTATCAAATTCGATGTGTTCAGCCATTCATGGAAATAATAACCCTTGGTTGGAGTCACATTAATTAATAGATTCCTACATAATGCTTTGTCATCATATACTACTTAATAATACTGTTAGTTTGTAGAATAATGAACAGTGTAATACATTTCAATTTTGTACAAATCATACGAATTTCAATTCCGAAATGATAACATCAGTAACACTTTTGTACGTGTATCAATAATATTCTGTTTCTAAGTAGAAGTCACAGCATAATACAGGTGACAAGATTCCAACGTATAAATTCCACCACAGTAAAAAGTTAGAAATTTATGACCGCATGGGAAGAAAGATTGCTGTAGAATATTTCAAGTCAGTTGGAGCAAAAAGTTGTTCTTTTACCACTTCAGTAAAGGATGCAAAGTACTCAGCACTTTTGTTTCTGTATTGCCATCAGTTTAATAAAACTATTCACACTAACATTTCCCATTCAACTTTGGTTAAACGACAATATTTCCATCTGTAAATATATATATTGTAATTTGGTATTAGCCGACATCTACCAACAACACCTTGAACATTTCGGGGTTTTTACGCTAACTATTCAGATTTAATACCAAGAATAAAAATATCACAAATCTAACATCTAACTCCTCCACGGTTATTATCATAACTAACATAAAATTATTTCTGTTCACACCGCGTTAACGCACGAGCGATTAGATGATTACATAGATTTTCGGCCTCTCTGTGTAGATACACCTTCAGTCAACAGAAATTACAAACTGCCTGTAATACGTACTCGACTGTTTAGGTGAGTTGAAGGGACAGATCGTAATTTACTGAAGATTGAAACAACCAACAAACGGTTGTGATCAATATGGCTATTGTATCACAGGCTTTGAATAAAATTGGAAGAGTAAACAATTAGAGAATAGTGAAATTATAGAATTAAATACACGGTTACATCCGGACTCGGATGGCAATGAACGAAATCCATAAAATTTTAGATGGGTTAAGACTAATAAACCCAGTCTATGTTCAAAATTAAAACACGAAAGGGAGACAACTGACCTAAAGCTAGAGGAGTTTTAGGATTTATGACAAGTCCCTAATGTGGGTTTTATCCTCTCTCACACACGCACGTCACGACACGGCTGACGTCACATCCTCCGTCGGGGCTCCCATGGGGTCGACTAGGTATCCATGTGTGGATGGGAAGTTGGTAACACTCCCGATACTTCAAAAAAGTTTGTGGCATCGAGAAAAGACATGTGATAAAAAGGTAGCCAGTTTTCTTAGATCATAAGTGATTCCACCACAAATATAAGGTGTTTTGTAGCATCTAAGTGGGGGGAGGTCAAGGGTGGTTTCATATTACCCCAAAACTTGTTAAAAGATACCGCTCGCACGACCTTGAGCAAAGGAGAGATACGTCTTTAAATTTTAGAAGTATCGGACCTACGTACTGTTAGGCTACTTTCCAAGGACTCTATGCCTTATTTCACCTGATGTTAATTTAAAATGGTTCGGACAACGAGCATCACCCGAGTACGCAGCAATTATATAGCGCAACTACACCCAACTCCTTGATTGATATATGCAGAGAAAACAAATGCCGACTAAATTGTTTTGCGTAATAAAATTGAATCTTACACTGTTTTATACATTATACAAGTTGCAATCCTATTAAATAAACGAGTCTACTCTAATACATGAGTAAGTGTAAGTTTTACAACAATTCCAAATAAATATTTTTATCCTTGGCTGATTTTTATATTGGCTGATTTTTTTATGGCTTTGTATTATGAAAAAAATTATCCACGTCTTTGACCAATTTCGTAGGCTTTGAAAGTGTGCAAGCACTACTCGATAAATTGAATTATATTTGCGACACCAAGTTTGATTTGCCCTTGTTGCCACAATGAAAACACATATTAAAAGGACGTTCTAATTTACTCCAGTCTTACTATTTATTGTGCCATAGTTGATTTGGCCTTGTTCCCCCGACCTGGAAAATATATGTATATACATACACAGATCTGAGAAGTCTTCGTCAGGTCAAAAATTAATAAGATAAGTTTAATAATAGTTTTTAAATATATACGAACAAGTATAATATAACTTTGTGTTTTATATTTGCATTTAAGTACTGTCGAACACTGCACATAATGTAAAAATATGTAACTATTTTTAAGTAATCTATTATTTAACGGATCTGACACAGAGTACATCATAGTTTTCAAAAAAGAAAGACGAAAGTATTAAACTAATCTATACTCTTTCAATTTGAAATATTTTTATATTAGAAACTATAATTTAATCCATATATCGTTTAGCACAATTTATTGAGCTTCTTTAAGTTATTTTGGTTTTAGATATAAATCAGGATAAAGTCTTCTGATTTTAATAAACGGTTGTCTTTAATCTCTTCTTGTGTAAAATGGAATTATAAAGTCTAAATCATGAATTACATTTTGTTTTAATATTGAAGAACTCATATATGTTAAAAGATAGAATAAACAATGTAAATAAAAATTTTTTAATTAAGAGATATGTTAAATATAAGCACGTATAATACTGAACTCATATGAACTGGGGCAACTAAATATATTGTGTCAGAAAATATATGAGCTTAGTCAGCAACATTATTGTTTCAAAGCATCATTATCCTCAGATGAACTAAACTTTTATAAGCAATTTGCATTGTTTGAAGTTATTTCATAATATGATTTTGAATCTAGAATAACCTTTCCCACATGATCTCGTACACAATATGTATTTTATATTTTAAAATAAGTTTTGTTTTTCATAAAAGTTTAGTTTAATTAAAAAAAAACTGCAGATTAAAATAAGTTTTTGTTAATTTATACAACCTTCTGTATAAATAATTCGCTTTAATAATTTCCTTAATGCTGTAGCTACTTCCCAGCTATAAAATGTTTTTTAGTTCGTGTACTTTTATCCATAAAATTCGTAGTGAGACCTTAATTATTTCAGATAACTCATAATTAAACAATTGTTTCTATACATGTATCAACGTATTTGTAAATAACATCAGTGAAACATCTTTGACCATGCAATTTCGTTTCAATTAAGATATATTTAAAATTTCTTGTCAGCTTGATTTCAGCTTAAATACACGAAACTGGAAAGTTCCGATTGCTATAACCAAAGACAGCAATTTATTAGTATTGAATATATTTTCTATTACATGTTGTTACTTTTATTGCGAACAAAATTAGTAATAGCAGTTTATTTAGCTCATGACACAGAAAGTAGAATGTTTTTTAGTTCAAGCATTAATAATGCTTTATATTTACAGATTGCTAATTGATCTATTAAAAACTTCAAAACTTTCAAAACTGGAGTAACATTTTTTATAATATTTGATGTATTTTTAGATATTTACTCCGTTACAAATTATTGTTTCTGTAGAGCATTAAAAACACAAGTATTTAGTAGAAAACACATAGACCTTTCAAGCCATAGTATATTACAATTTTGGTTATATTGCTTAAACTATAATATAACTTATATTTTCTTAAACCTTATACTTTCGTATTTATATAAATAGCTTGGCCAGAATACAATTTAGATTCTTGGAACTATGGGTGCTCAATAAAACTTTGAACGATTTGTTTTAGTTTAAGCGTGTTGAATAACCCAGAAAAAGGTAATGATTGAACCTTTCCCCAATAAGGCACTGCAGAACGACCGAATTGCGACTATAAAATCAGCCAAATGACCCAGACACTCCAACTTGAGCGGTTCTGCTGTACTTCTGGTACATAAACATTGTTTATTGTCCACTTGGGCTCGAACTCCGGTATCGCCTGTCTTCACTCTCTCTGTATTGTATAACGTTATTGTTTTGTATATAACAAGGTATTATACTTTCTGTATACAATTCTGTTTGCCATTTGCATGAAGCCCTATTTCTTTAAAGACAAAATCTAGATCAATAAAGATTCATTTCACTCAATGGAATCCGAACGAAAGTTAGCAAATATTTTTTCATCGGTCTTATGGTTAACCAATAAGGCAAAGAAAAGATAGTAGTACACATATATTTGTAAACTAAATGAATAATATCTCATTCCTTTTAAGCATTACCTACTGGTGACTTCTTGTGTAGACTTTTATAGTTTAAACTCTACTATTCAATTTAAAAAACAAATATTTAAATGTATAACGTAACATATTTTGATTAGACAAAACTTTATTTCTAAATTGAAAAGAATTAGCTCTATAATAGTGCATGCCCAACTCTGTAATTTACTGGGTGTCATTGAAGGCTGGTAACAACTTAACTTTTACCTGCAAAGGAAATATAAACTTTTTTTATGTGTTGGTTGTCTGTTTGTCTATAGCTCAGCAGAATACCTAAAGCAATAATTGAGCTATAGAATTAAAATTATACATATAAATTCAGCGAAAAATATACATGTCGAATAGTGTAGCATACATTCTTGCAGATAATAAGAGTATATACTTTACTCTCTGAATAAAATGTTACAAATTATTCTTATACACTATAGGGTGTTAGACACTAAGTTACAATACGTTTTGTGTGGAATTTCACTTAAATAATATGTCTAATATGTCGCACCTAATATAGGAACAATATATGTTATTCTATATTTTTAATTAGTAGAAAAACTATCTCTAATACTGATCTAATAAGATGGATTTACTTTTTAAATCCCAGTAAAGCATTATTAATGAGCCTACGGTACCTAAAGGTGGTCTAATTATAATTAAGTTTTAATATTGTTGAATATGAAAAATTGTGAGTAAAAAATTACAATTGTTATAATCAACTGTAATGATACACACTAACATGATATAATATAGTATTGGCCTAATGTATATATTGGTAATCTAATTGTATTATTCCTGACATATTTGCAGTCTTTCATTGAATGATGTGGTTACAGATTTGTTAATCTTTCTTTTTGTATTCAATCAGTAAATTTTATCCTAAATAATGTTCAAGAATTAATCAAAACAGAAATATCGGAGCTAAATTATAAACAACGTCCCAACAATTACCCACTGCTTTTTTAGCGTTTTCTACTTAAAAACAGAGCCGACGTGGGCATATTTCTTTTGAATGAGATTCATAACGTTATTCTTATACTACTCTTGCAAATAGTACTGTACAATGAGAGCATACTGGATATATAGGCTAAGTTGATTATTTGTCAGTTAAGTTCAGTGTTCAGCATTTGATATTGTCATTTAATATATCTAAGCAATACTGGAGAGTGAAAGCAACACTTATTATATTACAAGTTGAGTAGTTTCCAGCTATGTATAGTGTTCACGTCTTGTTATAGTTGTATAACAATTTCAAGAAATACTAGAGAAGGATAGAACCCATAAATATAATTGCTAAGTTGAGTATCTCGTAGTTAAGTTCAGTGATCAGAAGTTGTTATTTATATATAAACTATTTAAGTAATACTGCAGAGTACAAACATATTGGATGTTTTTACTAAGTTACTTAAGTTCACTGTTTCTGT